>NW_025765496.1:0-156427 GCF_003918875.1 Haliotis rubra
ACCATGGACCTAAACCTTGGCCAAGACCAGCTTCCATCTGAACAGGCACTTGAGGGTGTTCATTGGGATGTGGAAGAAGAGATGTAATCAGGTCTGATGTGGAAATTTGATCAAAACCCTTGACCAGTGAAACAAAGAAGGGGCATTCTAGTCTGTAGCAGAGCCTCACATCTTGGAGCCTCTTTGGATTGTTGAAACCATTTAAGTTAACTTCAAGAATCACTGCCACCAAAACCTGTATGCAGATTTCGGGAACCTTATCAAGCTGGACCAGTGACAAAATTAGTGAGAAAGGAAGTAAATGAAGCTTGCAAACTTGATTGAAGATCTAAAGTAAGTAAGTGGAGCTTAGAAACTCCCGAGATATTTACAAAACCCCACCTATTTGGAGAAGTTAGTGCTTTGTGGATCTAAGCAGGCATACAGATGCGAGTGTTGCAGAGACTCAAATGTAGTATTTTATAGTACCATCACAAACAGTCAAGATGAATCCCATTTGCGCCCCTGGTTCTTGGAAGTCAAAGAGTGGTTCCTCTGAAAAAGATCACAATTCCACACCCTCGAGACCCACAGCTGAGTTCTATCTATGCCAGACTAAGCAAGTGTTGACAAGAACTTTCTGTGGGAATACCCACTGCAACATATCTACTTTTGAGACAGACCTATATACGTTATCCTCAAAGTCCCGTAAATAATAGAAACTACCAAATTCCATACTTTTGTTGCAAACAGGATTTAGATTGATCAGAGAGGCTACCAGGATAAGTGAACAATTAGAATTCCATAGACTCAAAAGTCTAACCTAACAGACCTGGCGTCAGAGGTATCAAGATGAAGTAGACTGACCCTGCTCTGGGCATTCTTTGGAATGGACCAAAGAGAATTCCTGCAAGACTCCAATCAAAGCTAGAAGCCAAGATCAAGAGGACTTAAAATTTAAGGATTGATGAGTCCCAGGGAGCATATCAGTGTCATAGTACCAAATGAGCTGAAACGTGTGACATTAGAGACAAAGCTATTCCTCCATTTTTCAGGACTGGATGAATTTAAAGAGATCTGTTGCATGGATTCTTGCGGTGATTGAAAAGGCTTATCTGGCGAGTGAGAATAAAACTACCAATAGTTACAGATTTCAAGAAAAGAAATAAGAAAGAAAGATGAACAGTCACAAAAGCAGGGATTCTGCGAAAGAATCCGTCAAAACAAAGTATTAGATGAACTTGAAGAGTCCATTGTAAAATAATATGCAGTCACAACATTATTCAGCTGAAACAACAAGTCTGCGGCAGAAACAGAATTCCAGAACGAACTGCTAGCACTATTATTCATCCCTGCGTAAACTTGAGTCCTGAATTCTTTCAAAAGAGGCATACTCTAGAGCTGGAGGTAGAAGTGATTAAAGCTAGAACTTTTCTTATGATGCTAAACATCCTATCATCACACAGCCAAAGAAGTCTCTCCTATCACCGAAGGTATAAGTGAAGAGATGTCTACAAAAGGGATGGACATTTAGGAAAACACATTGCTGTCTGAACTCGGGTCAAAAGTTTTGGACAGGATGGTATTAAGCAGGAAATGTAAATCAAAACGTGTCCTGTCTAAATGCATAACATGCAAGAAATATCAGGCTCAAACTCGTGGACAGAAGATGGGTGTGACGGCCGCAAAGAAGATTATCAACTGATGAAGACGCCACGCACTAACACAGGAATGGATTTTCTTGGGACCAATATTGGGCTGAAGAATGCGGAGAGTCCACATGTCAAATGTTAGTAGTGTAGTTTTCACCTGTTTAGTCATAAGGGTTTTCGTTCACTTGAAATGGGCAATTACCAGCCTCAACACACAATTCAATATGCTATAAATGCTATTAGCACGGCTTTACTGCGAGACGAGGCCATGTGAAATCCATTTACTCAGACAATGGAACCAACTTGGTTGGCTCTCAGAAGGAATTAAAACTGGAAATTCAGAATTTGAATCAACACAAAAATCACAAAAGAACTCCCAACAAAAGCACATTGAATGGCGCTTCAACCCACCTAGTGGCTCACATTTCGACGGAATTTGGGAGAGGCTCATTAGATCAGTAAGAAAGATTCTTTATTCTCTCATGCAAGAGCAAACTATTCATTTGGATGATGAAGGGCTACAAGCTCTGTTTTGTGACATCGAAGCAATTCTCAACAATCGCCCAATTACAGAATTATCATCAGATCCCAGTGACCTGACCCCTTTAACTCCAAATCACCTCCTGCTGCTTAGACCTGGTGAAAGCTTTCCACCTGGTATCTTTGACAAAGATGACAGTTATGGAAAACGTCGCTGGAAGCAAATCCAGTACCTTGGCAGAAAGAGTATATAGTACTCTTAAATCACTTAAAGACAGAAGTGGTGTTTTCCGAAAAGAAACGTACAAGTCGGAGATGTTGTGCTCATAGTTGATAACACTCCAAGGAACTCCTGGGCTATGGCCCGCGTCCTAGATGTTATGTCTGATGGGAAAGGGCTCGTTTGTGCTGTTCGAGTCAAAACTCGGTCAGGCGAATACGTTCGACCAGTGCATAAGCTGTGCATGCTGCTAGAAAATGCGTGAAGACAAGATTGTCTCCCCTGGTCTTCAGTGCCTGACTGACTGACTGAGGTTTGGTTTTAAGCAGCTTTCAGCAATATTCCAGCAACATCAGCAGCGGGGACACCAGAAATGGGCTTCACAATGTACCCATGTGGAAGAGAATTGATATACAAAAAGAGTTAAAGTGGGTAAGTAACTTTGCTAAAATTCACTCCTGACTTCATGTACATTACTAGTACATAGATGCTGATAGTTAGCATTCTCCCTGACGAAGGGACAAGGAAAAGCCCTGAAACAATAAAGAAGAAGTTGACATCCGTAATATTGTTTTGGATTTCTCTGCAAAATATAAACTCTAAGATCACAAAATTATCTAAACTCTAAAGTAGAGAAGGTATCTCTGTTTGCACAGATATTGTATTATGCATATTATAATCTGGTTTGATTTTTCTTACTTTATTTACTGGGGATTTATCTGAAAGTTCATACACTGTATAGTGAAGTTTGTAACAGTCAACCCATTACACCATACAATGTCAGGGTTTTGTATATTTCACAATAGATATTGTACAATTTGCTACATTGATGTACTCTCATGTATTCCTAACATGACAATTTTGGCAATTAGGAACTATTTATCTTTATGATTATACTGAAATGAAAATAACTACTGGAAAAGGTTAGCAATTTCCTTCAAATAACTACAATTAGTTGACACACATTTTAATACTCGTTAGGGAAGGTGATTTTGGGAAGACACTGTAATCACACTATTCATTTTCCTTTCCTTCATGGCAAGTAATTTTTCTATAATTGCCAAGTCTCTGTCTTGGTAGGCTTTTATGCAGAGGAAGAAATCTTTCCATATGGATGTCAGCTCGTCAAGTTTGTTTACTTTCCTCTCTTCTATAGCGACTAACTTCTCCAAGGGGTCTTCTTCCTTGATTTCTGAAAGATTAAAAGTAACATGATGCCAAAACTGTCAGATTGTCTGGACCATTGACTGAAATGTTTTGGGAAAAACTGAAGAATACTAATGATCATATATAATTCATGCACTCATAGACTGACATTTTATTATACTGATTGTTTTTTCAAAGAAATACAAGAAAATCAATAATGGGTTGAAATATCCCAACTTTGATGATTATTTACAGTTTTCATACATCAGGTTTGCCATACTGCATTTATCAATTTTTAGCTGAACAATAACTACATTTCATATCAACATCAAATAATAATTAAAAACCCAAAACTTATATTGATATTTTACTCTTAAATAAAATTAACTGCACAAAATAATTGTAGCCTGCACAGGTGCAATTTCATTAATGGCTCAATTGAATCATATTAACAAGTGGGCCGGAGGCCTGAAATGCTATAAAAAAAAAATCCGAATTTGAGATTCACAAGTATTTTACATAATTATTCAATTCACCCGAAAAATTCTGATGAAAATTGCAATATCTCAGTATAGGTATTAATACAGTTATATCGCAATATGTAGGTATATTTCTAAAATGTTTACATGTTGGCTGTATCATAACAGTTATGAAAATGTATTTACCTAATTTCCTTTTCCCATTAGACTTTGTTTCTGAAATATAAAAAGAAAAAAATATATATTTGGTGACAAAAGATGACATTATTGTTTGCTAAGCAAAAGATTACAGATGAGTTATATATTACACTGAGAACACAAAATATCCTACTTCAGTGCGTTGTACTTGTAACCAATAAATAGCTGTTTTGCCCACATAGTACATTTCAGATTTTCAAATGAACCAATATTTATAAGTTTTTAATAACAAGAATTAGGTGTATATAGAGCTTTTTTAAAAGTACATCTAAATTTGTATTCAATACTGTAATCATAGTTATTTTCGCTTTGGGCTTTGCTTTTAGCAAAAAGATTGTGCGCCAATAATCATACCAAGCGAAATATTCATGGTCAAGTCATGACAAATACTCAAGTAGGAACAACATGCAATTTGTTTATTCTCTCAGATAACAACATCAAAGCAATTATTCCCGGTCCATGTAAATTACGTGATCAAACAATGTCAAGAAGTCCACAGATGTTCGCCTGCCAGTATATTCCTCAACACAATGTACTTACTTCATAGCAATCACTAACATATTGCGTCTACTCACGCCTCGAAATGAAATGTAGATGACAGTAAATGGATACGCATCATACATATTTTGTTTCGCCAAAATTCATAATTAGTGTAGCTGGACGATCACATGTCAACAAACTACTTTTGCAGTGGAAATAGCACGATCGCACGAAACCTCATCGGTGACAGGTTAGATTGTTCCATGAATAAAAACTACCCGGCAATACACCAAAAAGCTGTCACATACCTTAGTTCTGATTATAAATATTTTACATTTATAGAGCACAACCTGCAATGACAATGACACAAAACTAGAATATATTTCTCTTTATTAAACAATAGTTTCAGATACTATCTTTTTCAAGATCACTGCATCAGAATATTATCAGGTACGTTTTAACTAAATCACAGGTAGGGGAATGTGTGCACTGCACAGCTGATTGCTATTTCTGGTGCTGTATACGAGACAGTTACAAACGGTAATCTTAATCCCTGCATATAAGACAATGCCTAGCAAAACCAAATTAGAACTGAACAGGTAAATAATCTTTTCTAGCGATGTTCAATTGCAAATTTGACGTCTCTGGTCTTCTCTTGTATGTTCGTTCAAGCGAAGCGATACGACATGTCACAAATCACAATGTTGACACAAGTACAGTATAATCCCACCTCTCTCTGATTGTTTTAGTAAGCAAGATTCAATTATGGCGGCTAGCTTTCATCATTGCATGTCTATCGGTGGTGTAAACGTTGTGATGGATACCATCACTCAGGTGTTTGAAATGTGCAAAAAAACAACTGTGTTAACAGGCCTTTTGTGAACTTTCCGCGAAAATGGCACCCCGTGAACATATATACGATTACAGTATGCACAATTATTGTTTTTCAGAATCTTGAAAAAAGTAGCAGACACTGTACCTTTCACTGTGACCACCTCTGCAGCAGTACTGCTAGAACTTCCTGATGCCACACTAGCTGCCGATTTCAATGCTGAGGTACCTGCTGATGTTACTGTCGATGATGTACGTGTTGAGGAGGCGACAGGTTTCAGTGTGGATGAGCATGTCGAAGAAGCTGCAGTGTTCAGTATGGAGTCGATTGTTGACAACAATGTTGAGGAGACTACCGATATTGGCATCGAGGATGTCATGGTTACCAATGTTGATATTCCTGGAGCTGGTTAATAGCAACATATAAATTGTACACATAATTTATTTATCATAAGAAGATAGTGGTGGACAGGTGAATATTGTATTAAAACAGTTGATGTATTATATTAAATATATTTAAGATTTAGTTTCGAGCTTTACTTCTTTATCATATTATTTAATCATAAATATATATTCTTAATTTGCCATCTTCGGTTAATTCAATTTGCTTATGTTAAGATTCTGTATCATTTCTTGGATCATAAGCTGATTATATGTCTCAGTAAAAACCCATATATTTTACATAAATTGTTTTGTTATCTATTTTACATACTTGCAATATAATTGTTTATTCTAACCAAACACATTATGATATATTCAATCAGATATTTACGTTGTATTTTGTTACCAATGCTATTGAAAATTAAAGAAACTTTTATTATACAAATCTTTATTGAATACAGACTTACATTCATCATTAAGTCCCACTTCCATGCCACCTTCCACTCCATCAATTTGACAAGTAGGGATCATTGACAACACCTGCCACACAGGCAGTATCGATAATTCACCTTATAATGTAACTGAGTGAACTCCAATATGTTATTGGTTTATGCAAAATGTGTGTCAATTAAATTCAAATTACTACATTTACACGTACAAAATATGTAGTAATCACATAGACTTAAAGGAATATTTTAATTAAATTGCAGTGAATGATTCAAGTAAACCAATATTATTTTACAATTTACAATTAGAATTGCTTCCACAACACCTTTTCTTCAATTCAGTATTTTATTTAAATTACATATAAATTATAGTTTAAAACTATAGTTTAAATTCCTTACTTGCAATCATTCCACTTCTTGCAAACTTCAATCGCTCCCCTATTAGTCGCACTGTATTGATTCTAAAAATATCAATAGAATTTGTCAACATTTATGAATAAAACAAAACTACAATAAGTAAAGGATTGTTCTCTACATTACTTGTTTTTAATACTTGAAAAATGTTATTTCATTATTGTCCATATACCTATTATCACATCCATATAAACAAACGACATAGAGGCAAACATTATCATAATATTACGTAACTTAATAGAGGATATAATATTAATTTTGGCAGCGCAAGTCAAATTATATATGTAAGCAAACAGAAATTACTGATAAGTCACTCATTTCCCGGCAATACCTTCCCACAGCCTCCCCTTGACTTTCGCCATCAGGGTTGCCGAGTAGGCTCCAAATAAGGCTGACTGGTGATGTGTGAATTCCTCAACAAGAACTTCAAGCTCACTTGTTTGAAAGTTCGACCTGCTACTCTTCTTTTCCTCGGACATGATCTCAGACTTAGCTTATGTTGTCTGCTTGAAAGGGTCTTAAAACAACATGTCATGGTCTGTTGACTGTTGATTACGCAATGGTAAACTAGTGGCACCCCTATGATATAAAAGTGGACTCTTCTAGTTGATGTAGTTGAAGAACAAAAAGAATCTATTTCTCTTATTTGTCTGTTATTTATTTATTCTGTTATTTGTCGATTTCCGATCACAATGATATTCACATTATATCACACCATATAACTTGTGCAGATGTCCATTTAGGAGATAAACATACTGTGTTGGAAAATTAGAGGTTTATAACAAAATTATAATAGCTCTAAATTTGAATTAAAAACGAACATGTAGCGTGAGGTTTTAAACACAAAATTTAGAGCTATTATAATCTTATCTCCATTCTACCATGACCGTGTTATTAAGATTAAAAAAAGAATATATACTGTTTTGGAAAATCTGAGGTATATAACGTGATTATATACCTCTGAAAAAGGAAAATACATACTGTTTTGGAAAATCAGAGGTATATAACGTGATTACATACCTACTTTGATTAACCAATCACAATCCAGTATTTACTGAAGGCATGGTAGAATCTCAATTCAACTTGATAAGGTAATAGTTTTTGATGCATTTTCAAATGTATTTGTACTTACGGAAAGTTCCACCCGTTGTCTCCCAGATGAATAAGATTGATATGTAACAATGATTTGTTTGTGAAAAGGACACTAAGTGGTGCTATCTCACTTACACCAAACAAAGGTACCACAATGGTTCTATTTTCGTAAAGCTTGAGGTTATAAAACATGAAAGAAACCATGATATGGCTTCAGACTTTCTATAGTCATTAACATATTGTGCATGCAGAACAACAGTGAATTTGGATGTTAGGCAACATACAATCCATCTAATCACATGATATACAAGGTATGATGTTGGTATTTGTAGGCAATTAAGAAAATGAGCCTTCAACTTCACTGATCCACCAACTTGTCACTTTTAGAGATTAGTGATTATTGCAGAGGTAAAAAACATAGTCGGGCCTTCATCTTGAACACGTTTATTGGATTATTGTCCGCAGACCCTTTACATGACGCCGCAGCGTAGGTAGAATTCAACTCGATACGGTTCAAACTGTATAAATAAAATAAACCATTATAAAAATACAGCTGAACAATTTCCACTGCTAAATCAATATCTTGACTACTCAGATAAATGCAATGTATCTGTAAATATAACGAAAATATGAAACACGAACCCACGTGCCTGACATGACAAAACTGAAATTATTCTAAACTCATATAAATACATCAAACTTAACACGCTTTGTGACCCTATCAAACAATGTTCATCAATATAAATAATAACCATCAACTACTTACAAATTTTCTTGGCCCCTTGACCCTCTACAAAATTGAATCACCGCAGTGACACCAGCCATGTGCTTTAATCGACCTCAGTCGCCCGGATCAAACTACCGGCCGGGACCACTTAAAATCCGGATCCTTACCGGCGGCAACATAAACAAAGCCCGGATCAGTTTACCGGTAAAAACCAAATTAATTTTTTATCCTTACCATTCCGGACCCATAAATGTGAAACTACTACTATTGAGCCAACATTTATCCCTATCAACAGCCCAAAACAAACAGATAATATATAACTAAATAAGAATAATATCAAAAGTCTCTGAACTGTTCACTGAGTGAGTGACTATGGTTTTACGCAGCTTCCAGCTATATTCCAGCAATATCACTGCGGGGGACACCACAAATGAGCTTCACACAATTAGCCAATGAAGGGAATCGAACCCGGTTCTTCGGCGTGACGATCTAAGTAGCTTCCAACCACTAGGCCATCCAACCGCCTCTCTGAATTGTTCACTGAATATCCTCAGTGTTTGATCACATATTAGACAAGTAACTCAGACACTGTTTTGAGTAGACACAGTTTATGCACTGGTCTTACATACGTCGTTCCTCTTGAAGTAAGTTCAACCGTTCTGACAAGACCATCTTTGCCAGGGAATGTTTTGATAACTCTACCCCGCGGCCACATATTACGTGGGGTGTTCTCATTCATCACGAGAACAATATCTCCAACACAAAGGTTGCAGGTCTGTTTGTGCCATTTTTGCCTGAACTGTAATGTTGGTAAGTATTCTAGCGCAACCAACGCTTCCAGAAAACATCTGCAAGGAACTGAATATGTTTCCATCGTCGGGCGATAGACATCATGTATATGGAATTCACCTGGTGGCATTGTATGACACGACCGCAGTAAAAAGTAAATGGTTTGGAGACAGTGGCTCTGGGTCGCTTTTATTGTCTGATACAACTGTAATCGGTCTGTTGTTGACTATAGATTCCACCTGCGCAGAATAATGTATGCAGACCATCATCGCAGACCATGGTCGCCATTCAACAGCCCATTAAGAACTTTCCTCACCGTTTTTATCTGATCGCTCCCAAACCTCCCATATGCGATGCTGTAGGAGGATTGAACTCCCAATGAATATTCTTCTGTGTGAGGTAGTTCTGTATTTTGCTTTCATTCCATGAATTGATTGCTTCCCTCAATTCCCTGTGTGCTCCCTTGAAGTTCAACCATTATCAGATCTGATTTTCTCAGGTTTTCCTCGCCGATTCTCAAACCGTCAGAATGCATTTATGAAAGAGTTTGTGTCCATTGATTCCAGTTTCTCAATATGAATAGCTCTGGTGGTTAAGCATGTAAAGAGACACCCATACCGCTTCACTAGAGCCCGCCCTCTTTGACTTCAAATGGTTCAAGCAGTCCATCGCCGACATAGGTAAATGGGGGTGCCCTGCAGTAACCCTATCAGATGGAAGGTCAGCCATTCTTTGGATATTTTTCAGACCTTGAACACGCTTTGCAATGTACACAGTTTCTCCGAATCTCATTTATTGTCGTACGAGCACTGATAATCCAGAACCTTTGTCTCATGAGATAAGACATGTTCCTCCCTCGAATGGCCAAGAAGCTCATGATAGTGATGTCCAATCAGCCTGGCAACATGATGTGCTTTAGGGAGAATCATCTGATGCTTAGCCTGTTCTGGTATTTCAATGCATTTGAGACGGCCTTCAGCACACACGATTCCGTGAGAGTTCATCACAGGTTCGAGTCTGTAAATTGAGCTAATTTTCTTCACAGGGTGACCTCCTGTAAGATCATTGATCTCATCAGAGAAATGACATCTTTGAAGAAACTTCACCATCTCATACTCAGCAGTTCTGATTTCTTCAACAGTTAGTGGATTCTTTGAAACTCTTTGATCAGATTTCATATTTCTATACCTTATCAATAGGCACTGTTTCAGTCGCAAGATCCAAGCTACAGCTCTCTTTAACTTGTACCATGAAGAGTACCGTTCCAGTAACCTGTTAGTACATCCATGTTTGACATCACCTTGAACAAAGTACACTTTGGGTCTCTTTATTTCCACATCTCTTTCTGGCAACTCAAATGCTTCTGGAATAGTCGGCCATGCAGATTCATCCAACCAGAGAAAGTCTGGCTCTCTTTCATCCATCTTTCTTAAGAAATCATCTCATCTGCATTAAGACCTCGGGATGCATCATCTGCAGGGTTAAGTTTGGATTCAACATAACGCCAGTCATCAGCCGTGGATCCTTCATGAATAACAGCTATCCTGTTTGCCACAAATGTATGGAAGCAGTGTGAATCACTTTTAATGTAGTGAAGAACAACCATGCTGTCTGACCAGAAGGTAGAACTACTTATCTTGAGTCTCAGTTCCTGGACGTAACATTTGATCCAGTTTTACAGAAATGACTGCAGCTGAGAGTTCAAGCCTTGGGATTGTTATTTGTTTCATGGGTGCTAGCCTGGCCTTTCCCATCAATATAGCACAGTGGATTCTGCCATCAGAATTGACAATCCTCAGGTATGATACTGCTCCATATCCTTCCATGGAAGCGTCAGAGAAATGATGTAGTTCATATTTCAATAAATCGTCAGAGTCAAAGGGAGACACACAACGTGTAATTGTCAACTGTTCAATCCTTGAAAGTTTCTGAATCCATTCAATCCATTTTTCCTCATTACATTTTTCCAGTAGATCATCCCATCCTTTCTTCAGTCTGCACTCACGTTGAAAGATTTTCTTAGCTTGCAGAGTAACTGGGCATATAAATCCAAAAGGATCATAAATTGAACTGATGACACTTAATATACCTCTCCGTGTAGTTGGCTTGTTCTTTGGCATGATCAGGTATCCAAATTTGTCAGATTCAGTGTTCCAGCTAACGCCCGCTCCTGTGGAAGAACATTACTTCCAAGATCAACGTCCTTGAACTCCTTTGCTTTTCTCTCTGCAGGGATGGAATCTAGTACTTCCCGGGAGTTGCTGATCCACTTGGTAAGTTTGAAACCTCCTCTCAGGAGCAGTTCACACAACTCCTTCACGTGATGAATTGCTTTGGATACAGAGGCTACAGATTTCAAACAATCATCCACATACAGATTTTCCAAGATTGTCCTTATTGTTTCGGGGTTAAAGTCAGCTCTATGGTCCTCAGCAGTGCGTCTCACAGCAAAACTTGCACAACTTGGAATCCAAATGCCCCCAAACAGATGAACTGTCATTCGGTAGATCTCAGGTTGTCTTGATACATCTCCATCAGGCCACTCAAAGAAACCAAGAGAGCATTGCGATGCTCTTCGGCAACTCTAACTTGGTGAAACATTGCCTCAATGTCACCCATTATGGTTATATTTTCCTGACGTAAAAATCAAGGAGAACACCAATTAATGTGTTGGTTAAGTCTGGTCCTTGAAGAACCTCCTCATTTAGACTTGTTCCTCCATAACTAGCAGCACAGTCAAAAACTATCCTCAACTTGTCCGGTTTCTTCTCACTGATCACGGCATGGTGAGGGATATACCAAACAGGGCCCTCCTTGGGGTTTGTTTCTTCACGGAACCTTTTCAGCATATCCTTTACTGAGAAGCTCCTGTATTCCATCTCTGTATCTCTCATGCAGGCTCTTATTCTTGGATAATTTCCTGCCTAGATATTCAAGTCTGACTTCTGCAACACTGTAGTTGTTGGCATGCTTGGAAGCTCACTCTGAAAGGTATTCGTGATTTTATAATGTCCCTCTTCAACCTCCAGAGACTCCTGCCAAATATCTATAACACGCTTGTCATTAACAGACATTTGTGGTTAACTATCAAAAATGTGTTCACAAGAGTCCAACTTCCAAAATCTCTCAACTGAAGACTCCAAGCTGTGTTCTGCTTGGACAAAGTTTGATACTATCCTTCTTTGGCTACCATATTCTAATGGCCCATTCAGTGTCCAGCCAAATACTGTTCTTGTAGCATATGGCTCATTGTCTTTACCTTTCCGCACGTCAATTGGTACAAGTGCTGAAGGATTGTCTTGTCCAATCAAAAGAGTTATCCTTCCATGATCCAAGGTCGGCAGAGTTATACCTTGTAAATGAGTCCACTTATCAACATCCGTTTGGCTGGCTAAACTCTCAGTCGGAACAGGTAGTTTGGGAATCACAAACACATGTGGTAGTTGCATTGAATGTCTGCCATCAAGATCTGTCACGTTTAAACTTACTAAACTGGTTTCAGATTCACAGTTTTCATTGGTCAATGTAGTAAGTGAAAGAGAGGTTTTGTTCCTTTCACATCGAAAGTTGTTCAATCAATTCTTGTGAACAGAATGTGTTAGTGCTTCCATTATCAAGAAAAGCATACGCTTCAATGAATCCATCCTGACCATTCAACCTTATTGAAATGGGGACAATAGGCAGGGCTGTTCTGGACACGCCGCCCCATTAACACCACCACCGACAGAATTATGCATTGAATGAGTTTGAGTTCCACATTCTTGTGTCAATGTAGACGCCTGTCCATGTGATGAACCAACACCACGCCCACCAAACTTTACCAATGTCTGTAAGCCATCGTGCAGCAATCTGGAGTGCTTGCGATTGCAACCATCAACTTGACACCGACTTGGTTTGTTACAGCTGTAAGACACATGTTGAGTTGAAAAGCAATTAAAACACATCTTATGTTCCCTCACAAAGTCCAACCATTTCTGTGGAGTCATTTCTTTGAATTTGTTACACACATATATGGCATGATTTCCCAAACAACACTTACATGCAGGCCATCCTCCAGTCCTGTACTGATTGTTTAGGTTCTTGTAAGAGCTACTACCAGCTGAGATGCCAGCTTCCTTGCTAGCTTGAACGTTAAAGCTGGACACAGCAGATTTTCCAGAGTTAGGCTTTTGGGATTTTCCTGTTAAATCCTTTGAAGTTAAGCTATCTGTACCAAAGACCAGATCGGTTGCTTCTTCCGCAGCTGTCTCAATAAATTCTGATAGAGCTTCAATACCAGGGTAATTGCCTTGAACTTTCAAGGTATGAACTGCTTGCTTTCTCCATCTCCCTTGAAGATACTGAAGGTAATTTTCCAATTATCTTCCCATTCTGACTTGATTGTCTATTTCATTCAGTCTACCCATGGCAGTCAAAGTGATAACACAGCTTCTAACAGAGTCTGCGTATCTCCTTAATTCTGAACTGTCACCATATCGCAAGCTTGATCCTTCAGTGACCTTTCCGACCCAAGCCTTTGATATTACATATTGGTTGCCAAAACGTTCCAATAATAGTCTTTTAGCTTCAGGATATCCTACATGTGGCTCCATCACAGCACAGCATTCAATGACTCCGAGAGCTTTACTGGTGCAGTACTGGAGAAGACGAGTAAGCTTTGCACTATCACTGACATTAGTGTTCCCAATGCTGTTGTCAAATGAACGAATGAAAATCCAGTATTTCAGAGGATCCCCATCAAACTTCATAAGCTCTGTTTTGGGAAGCTGAATAACATTCAACATCTGGTGTTGCATGTAGAGCATTTTATCATCAGTTGTCATATTGTCACCTGTCACTTGACAAGGGGCCATCCATGATACCATGTTGACCCTGTTTCTTTACCTGCTGTTCCTGTTGATTATGTTGTGACAAGGTTGGATTATCACCCCTATCTGATAGATAAGACTTCCGGTGTGGCCACCTTTGCCAAAGGATCTAAACGCTTATCCTTCTTTGCCAGAACCTTTCCCTGTACCAAGCCATCACGAGTTAAGCCTGTATCATGCAATACATCAGTGTTATCCCTTTTCTGTGAGACATTACTTCTCATTTCTTCATAAACTTGTTCTTCTGCTTCAGCAGCTGCTATGTCTGTCTCTATTTGAAGAGTTTCGTGTAACTGCTCCAACTCCAGCTGTTTGAGCTTCAGTTCATGTTGTTTCTGTAATGCTGCTGCTCTGCATTAAAGCAGCTTTCTTTGCAGCAGCCTTCGACCTTGAACTTACAGAAGTATGACTTCCACACGCCTGACTTGCAGAATCTTCTGGCGACATCCTCTATATCATTTCCTGGATTACTTTGTGAAGTTAGCCTCCACACCTTAATGTCAGTCATTAACTGTTCATACCTATCTCTCACCTGAATGTAATATGTCTCGCTTGACTATATTCAGCAGGGTCATTCATAACAAGATCTTTCAATTGCATAGTTTTCTGTACAAGCTTGGCCATTATTCCTTCAATATTGTCCTTTTCATTGTCTACTTAGTCAACCAAAACCACAGTGGCCTTTTCACGAAGTTTGTCCCTCAGGTAATTCTCCGACTTAGTAAATGAAGACATTATTCCTCCCCTTTGTCTTCTTAATTGTGTAATTGTTTCTGCAATCACATGGCCTTCATCAATGTCAACGCTAACGTTTTCCATTCTGGTACGAGTATTAGTACACTCTTCGATATCACTTTGGCTGTCAAACATCCTGATTCAAATGTTTATAAATCCTTGAAAATTTTTTGAACTTTATTGCAGAGGTTAAAACATAGTCGGGCCTTCATCTTGAACACGTTTATTGGATTATTGTCCGCAGACTCTTTACATGACGCCGCAGCATAGGTAGAATTCAACTTGATACGGTTCAAACTGTATAAATAAAATAAACAATTATAAAAACAATTATATACAATTATATACAGCTGAACAATTTCCACTGCTAAATCAATATCTTGACTACTCAGATAAATGCAATGTATGTGTAAATATAACGAAAATATGAAACACGAACCCACGTGCCTGACATGACAAAACTGAAATTATTCTAAACTCATAAATTCATCACCCACAGCCTCCCCTTGACTTTCGCCGTCAGGGTTGCCGAGAAGGCTCCAAACAAGGCTGACTGGTGATGTGTGAATTCCTCAACAAGAACTTCAAGCTCACTTGCTTGAAAGTTCGACCTGCTACTCTTCTTTTCCTCGGACATGATCTCAGACTTAGCTTATGTTGTCTGCTTGAAAGGGTCTTAAAACAACATGTCATGGTCTGTTGACTGTTGATTACGCAATGGTAAACTAGTGGCACCCCTATGATATAAAAGTGGACTCTTCTAGTTGATGTAGTTGAAGAACAAAAAGAATCTATTTCTCTTATTTGTCTGTTATTTATTTATTCTGTTATTTGTCATTTTCCGATCACAATGATATTCACATTATATCACATTCACATTATTCACATTATATCACACCATACTGTTTTGGAAAATCAGAGGTATATAACGTGATTACATACCTACTTTGATTAACCAATCACAATCCAGTATTTACTGAAGGCATGGTAGAATCTCAATTCAACTTGATAAGGTAATAGTTTTTGATGCATTTTCAAATGTATTTGTACTTACGGAAAGTTCCACCCGTTGTCTCCCAGATGAATAAGATTGATATGTAACAATGATTTGTTTGTGAAAAGGACACTAAGTGGTGCTATCTCACTTACACCAAACAAAGGTACCACAATGGTTCTATTTTCGTAAAGCTTGAGGTTATAAAACATGAAAGAAACCATGATATGGCTTCAGACTTTCTATAGTCATTAACATATTGTGCATGCAGAACAACAGTGAATTTGGATGTTAGGCAACATACAATCCATCTAATCACATGATATACAAGGTATGATGTTGGTATTTGTAGGCAATTAAGAAAATGAGCCTTCAACTTCACTGATCCACCAACTTGTCACTTTTAGAGATTAGTGATTATTGCAGAGGTAAAAACATAGTCGGGCCTTCATCTTGAACACGTTTATTGGATTATTGTCCGCAGACCCTTTACATGACGCCGCAGCGTAGGTAGAATTCAACTCGATACGGTTCAAACTGTATAAATAAAATAAACCATTATAAAAATACAGCTGAACAATTTCCACTGCTAAATCAATATCTTGACTACTCAGATAAATGCAATGTATCTGTAAATATAACGAAAATATGAAACACGAACCCACGCGTGCCTGACATGACAAAACTGAAATTATTCTAAACTCATATAAATTCATCAAACTTAACACGCTTTGTGACCCTATCAAACAATGTTCATCAATATAAATAATAACCATCAACTACTTACAAATTTTCTTGGCCCCTTGACCCTCTACAAAATTGAATCACCGCAGTGACACCAGCCATGTGCTTTAGTCGACCTCAGTCGCCCGGATCAAACTACCGGCCGGGACCACTTAAAATCCGGATCCTTACCGGCGGCAACATAAACAAAGCCCGGATCAGTTTACCGGTAAAAACCAAATTAATTTTTTATCCTTAACAGTGATGGCAACTGATTTTCATAAGAGGAAAATATCAGTGTATGAAATAAGGCCCGTCCGACCGCCCGAGATGGTTTAGATTTCTGACGGACGGTCTAAATTTACAGCTAGCAAGCCCGATGGTCTGTCAAAAGTTTTAGATGTTCCATACATCTGAGTAAATTCACCATATTTGGTCAGGTTAAATCCATTTTGGGCTGGTAACAGTTACCAGCCCTGATGTCTGGCTGGATTTTTGGCTTATTTCATACACTGCAAATATGTTGACTTTACTTTGGTGAAAAGAATTACAAGGTGCAAGCAATTCTGTTTTGGACAACTTATACCTGCTGTGTACACTTTTCGTTGGAATCAACCACATATCCTTATAACAACAGTCGATCAAGACATAGTATGGCACTGACCAATGAGTCAGGTTCATTATAAGAGTAGGGGTGCAATTTCTAATCCCAATTAGCCTACATTATTTTTGAATGCGAAATGAGATGTAGGCGAATAGAGACTAAACCATGAAAACGCATTATTTCTAACTTTCGCGCAGAAGATCACGATTGTAATTTACGATCGAAAGATTTACACTTGCTAGACTTACAATTCCCTTACAATAGCTTTGAGGAACGACAATAAATTGTTATTTATGATAATTGTAAAGTTGATCGTAGGGCTTACAAGTGATTTCTTGTACAACTCCTAATACTATAAGTTCATCTGAGCTATTCTCTCAATATACAGAGAGAACCTCTCTAGTCAACGGTGGGGCCCAGAATCGTGCTTTGCTCCCTCGACTTGTGACAAAATTGAATGTCTGACAATTTTGGCTCCTCCCCCCCGAAATAATATCCTATGTCATACAAAAATGACTCATATCCCATCTTTATAATAAGTTACTTTCATTAATCCCTTTCTGGGACTCTATTGGGTACCATCAAATTCTCCCAGTTATAAAATGACATTGATAGTTAGCTTTAAGCCATCCATCAACCAAACATTGACACATCTAACAAATATCTAACTAATATTTCAGACTGGTAGGCGCCAGAAGATACTTAATCAAATCATTTCAGATCCTATGGGTGCCCCTTTATCGACAAACTGACCAAACTGACCATCTTTATCCCGAATGTCCATCCACCTAATTGTGTAGAGACACGAGATTGAACCTTCCTCCCTCATTTATGTCAATTCAGAGAAATTGTTATTCCCCAAGAAAAGTGAATCAATAAGAATTTGGTTAGCTTGGTCAATGCGCTTTCCCAGTACATTGACCCTTCTTAACTTGACTTCAAATTTTCCTTAAATATTTATATAATGTATATAATGTTTTCAACTCTAAATATCCTGGTTATACATGCCCCTCCTGTTGTAGAGCATGTCCCATGCGACTGATAAATGGCTTAAGCTCCAACATACATACAAATATATCAAATACATAACAATTGTAAAGATTTGTATACACATCAATAAGTCACGAATACAATATCAATGAGGAGTAACAATTAAGTAACTATATATCTGAGGACCAAAAAACGCAAAATTCAAATACAGGTAAGTGTCTCAGATAAGATCTGTCTCAGGTTGTACCTATCTGAGAAGTGTAGAAGACAGGTTATGGACAATTTACTTTTAAACAATTGCTGATTGAAACTAAAAGATGCAAACAGTATAGGTATTACAAATCAATTTAAATATCGAAAGTTTGGATTCTTGAACATTTTCTTCTTTCTTTCTTTACAAATCATGATAGTTTTAAAACACCATATTATGCATCCAAATTATAAATGTACAAAGCATGCAATATCAGAATACAATATGGAATCATTTATACACGAGGACACTGGTATGTGGGAGTTCACATAAGTTTGTAAAATGAATTAGATTATTCAAAGTCACATCAGCTTTTAAAATGAAACTTGAAAGTCATCACAAAGTTCTCCTGTCTTGAAGGAACTGAAGGTGAAATTAACTTTATATCTTGTTTGAGTTACTGTTGAACAAGGTGGTGGAGCAGAAAGACTACTTGACTCATTACTAAGTATTGGATATTGTTCATTTCCATGTATCAGTGGAAACTAAAATGAATAAAATTATGAGTACAAATAAGCAGCCATATATGAAATATGAAGTTCTTGATATCCATTGTATGTCCCCAATCAGAGACCATCTATTCATTAAGATAGGGTCATTTGGGTATATGTAAATTATCTTATTCTCTTTTTGCTAACTGCACTATTCTTGAAGACTAATATTCTCTCAAATGACTTTACATGACAAAGTTGAGTGTTTCTGTCATTGGATGTTACTTGTAACATAATAGAGACATAGTAGTAGTGTAATGTCTGTACCGTACCTTAAAAGCTGTGTAGTATTTGAGTATTTCTATCCTTTGGAAGTCAATTCTATTACCAATGTATGATACTGTGTCTGTTCATACGTCAAGATTTCTCCCTTATAATGATTAAAGGTAGTACCCTAAAGAAACCCAAAGGTCTCTAAAACGCATGTTGTCAGTGGTATTGAGTTCCACCTCGTCAGTAGTGTCATCATCACCTGAAGTGTGAGCTGAAAGGTCCTGTAGAATATCAACAATCGAGTAATTCAAATACTCTGTTCCTGCTCCTTATCATAAGTAGTCAATATCTCTCCCTAGTGAAGGAATATCCAACAATCCCAATTGGTTGTCACCATTGTACCATACAACAGATCACTCTCCCACAAGGGATGTTTACCACATCAAATAGACTGCAGAACACTGCGCATTGCTCATACAGTCTCTGTTCATGAGAAAATAACATGCAGTACTCGTGGGTCAGTCAAATATTTCATATTAAAGGCCTTGATAAACTGTTTCAATCACTTACTCTGTTCAGTCCCAGTCATAGGTAGTCATTCCTATGTTAATCTATTCTATTCATATTCAGCTGAATCCTCTGTACGTCTCGTATTCACAACGGCCTCTGACCAGGCTAAAAAAATTGTCTCCCATCGATGTAATTGGCCTCCGCTTACACTCCACGACCGATTTATAGGTCTTCACCCAGGCTACGAGACAGATCGACACTCCGTCTTTCATCCCGAATGAATTCATCGTTAGTCTTTCGACTGTCCTCATATTTCTGGCAACCTGAGGTAGATGCCTATCTACCCCACACTAGAGAGTGTCAGTCATCTCTAGACTCTTTTGAGCTTTTATGTTTACGAATGCAGTCCCTCTGCTTCGTATAAAGGCGGCCTCTCTCCGCTACAAATTCATCAAGTCTCATTGGTGCGGTCTCTCTCCGCTACAAATTCATCAAGTCTCATTGGTGCGGTCTCTCTCCGCTACAAATTCATCAATTCTCATAGGCGTGGTCTCTCTCCGCTTCATATACATCAGTACTGATAACTTTTGGGTACCCATATGAATTGACACGTGTCATAATAAAGTGGGACTTAAAACTATGTCTTACTATCTTATACTTAGAGATTCAGGAACATTTAGATCAGGAGTCTTATCGTTTGGTCTTGTGCTTCCGTTTCGCTTTTTCTTTCATTTTCCTTCTGATGTGGAAGTCTTCCACTATTTCTGCTAGGAGAAATTCTCGTAGGATCCATTCGCGTATTGAGACACCTGTATATCGGACCTTGTACAATTTACCCCTATAATCCAACATACATTCTCTATTGCTTCACTTTGTCTGTCCTCTGTTGCAGGACAGGTTTCATACCACGGTCCTTGTCAAGATTGATAGAGTTTCCTACTGAACCCTTTTTCATCCCTAAAAACAACTATTTTGTTTGTCTGTCATATCATGTCAGTTACAGCTGACATTAAATTGTCAACATCAGATTCAGGTAAGGTATTTGGAAACACACCTGGGTAGGTGTAACTACACCTGTGGTACCACCTGTGATTTCCTGATCTAAATTATATCACATATTGATACACCTGGAACACCTGATGGTGTACCTGTGGACATACCTGAACACTCACCCAATAGTCATGCAGTGTCACCCGATGACCCACCTGTAGTCATATCAGTGACACCCGATGACCTACCTGTGTCATCACCAACAGGTACAGTGTGTATGTGTACATCATTAAACAATCTGACATTGTCACCTGCACCATTGACAGGGTACACAGATAGATGGGCCATCAATAGGTGAGCCAACCTGTAATGACAGGTCACTTTGTTTATCCGACATGGAGGCAACTTACCATGTGTACCTGAGTGCATGGCCAAAACCATATCAGGACATGTCATATAGTCTTCAACACTATCAGTAAAAAAAAAACCTGACACTCGAGTACTACTGTCAGTCAACTTGGTTAAAAAAAAAACTGTCACCTGTGTCGACTTGTATAATGTGTGCTGTTTCCAGTATTGGTCTCACTATACATATTATCAAAGACAACTTTCTCTTTTACCCATATCCCTACCAAAGCAGGTATTTTAATTTTTCAACTGGTAGTGTTTATCAATCTAAATGATGCTATTTGATTTATAGGTGAAGTGATACCTCTAGTTCCTAACCATGTAAACATTTTGTAAGACTCAATTGGTTCAATGACTCCTAATTCAGTGTCTGGGTCATTCACATAAACAGGTAATAGTGTCTCTATACTGGACACTGGAATTAGCAAAAGAAGCAATGAACTTTGTCTCTGCAAGTCCGTAAGTGTAAGTTACTGAGTCAATCTATTGCGACTTACGTCAATGGTAATATTCTGTCTCTGTAAAAAAATTTAAACCTAACAATGCATCAACAGATATGTTGAATGTACATGGAACGCTTGATCAATGCTTGAGATATTCCTAACACATCTAACTGATTCCAATCTGCTCCCACCAATGTCCTTGCACCTTGTTTTGTAATAGGAAAACAGTTCTCACTCTCGTTAAACGAGAAAACATCTGATTTCATGCAGCTCAAACTGGCACCTGAGTCACATAGCACATTGTATGATTTCCCCTGAATCTTAACCCTAACACTGCTATGGGATAGTCCCACACTACATGTCAAAATAACAACATCACTCAAATCAATATTCTTACTGTGATTTGGCTCTTGATAATCTTCAATTATAAATGTGTGCCTACCGCTCTTAATGGCATTATCATGAATGTTTGCTACTTCGTCAGCAGGCTCACACCCTCATTTAGCATCACACTGTGACTTTGGCGAAAGAAAAACAGAATCAGCTAATGTGGCCTATCCTACCACATCAATAACATTGTAATGTTCTAGCAAAGTACTCAGACATACTCACATGTGTCCTACCGCAACCTCTGCATATCCTCCTAGGATGTGGCATCTGTGTACCATCCATATGGTTCATATGGTCCATATGGTTCATATGGTCCATAGTACCCAGGTCGGTCTATGGACTTAGAACTCTGATACAGAGCACTTGGTTTCTGTCCCTGAGAGCTATAAAAGTTCTGTTTCCCACTAGGCTCTTGAGACTGAAATCCTGAATTGTCCCGAATGTCACTCGACAAGGAGAAGCACTTTGCCGTCTTCCATATGAATTGTCTTTATCGTCCTGTGCATCCTCCCTTGATGTCCAGGATGGTATCTGTCCTTTAAGGTCCTCTATAACAGCCACAAGATTGTCTGAGGAGAGCGACATGCTACCAAAAGCAGCATCCGCCATCCTTGCACTCTGGAGGACCTGGTGCTTTGTATCGTGAGGCCTAGTTAGGATAAACTGCTTTATCTGAGGCTTGGAATTCCTGATTACAGCGTCCGTAACAAATTTGTCATCAAAACGATCAAGACTCCTTGCCTCATGTTCAAGGTCTTGGAGGAAGTCCTCAAAATTCTCAGAGTCTTTTTGCTTCCTACTGTACAACATATCTAACTTATCATAACATTTCACAGAATTTTGCTTTTACCTAGCAAGAAAAGCAGCTTTTACTTCCTTCCAAGAATCATCCTCAAAGTCTTTTGCCTCAAACCATTTAAAAGCTTTGCCCTCTAGCCACAAAATGAAAGCTTCTTTCTTGCCCTCATCAGAATAATTGTTCAGAGATGTAAACTTTTCATAACGTTTCAACCAAGCACTGGTCTTACCTGATTCACTTCCATCAAATTTCTCAAGATTGATGTGACCAAGGGCCAAAGTATTAGCCAATGTACAAACACTTCTGTTTAGTCTGTCTGGGTTATCCTCACAATACTGTGAAAAGAACTAGACTGACCCTCTTTCTTAACTTGTGCTGCCACACCCTCTTCACTGTCATACAGCATTTTGAAAGTTACAGTTGTATCTGCAGTAGACTCGGCAAAACGACCTTACTCTCTCTGAGAAGTTGGTGAAATGAAGGATGCACCTGTCTCTTAAAGGAGATCTAACAACTGGATTAGTTACAGTAGCAAAACTTGGTGAGAATGCTGGCAAATCAAGAGAGGCATTGGAATGGTTAGTGGGAGTAGAAAACTTAACTACTGTACCCTCATCATCAGATGACATGACGTGGTATAATACATAATTTGTACAAATAATAATACTCACAGGATAGATAAAAGTCAGATTCAGAGTCTCACAGTACGAAAGCTAAACATTCAATGAACACTGAAGAAAGTTACTAATCACACAAGTAGGCTGCTGGGGTTCTGTTCCGCTGAAACTGTCCACACCAGGAAATCAATAACACTGTAGTGGTAGTGACCACCCTGTCTAGGAGATCAATAAGTCCTGGGGCCCGTAGAGTTAATGTTCACTGTCAGGCGTGGGGAGAGATCTTCACATGGTTTAAGGGCAAAATGCACCCTTTTCAGTAATTCAAGACATAACCTACCATGAATGGCAACAGTCTCTTCCATGTCCACATAGCACATACCCATAGCAGGAGATGGAAACAGTTCACGTACCTCTCCTCATTAGTTGCAAGTCCAACAGAATCATAACTTTTCACACACCAGGAAAAATTTGAGCATGGTACAGAGAACTTGAAGCATCTCCACCATCTGTTACCTGAGGCTGTCTTGGTGTTGTACCCTTCTCCCTTGGCAATCTGTCTATCCACTCTTGTTCTGGGGATGATGTAGCTAAGATGGATAGTCAAAGATAAGTCCGGGTATGTTGTTCAAGTCCATTTATTTTGGAATGAATACTTTCACAAAGGTCCTCAGATATTGCCTAGCTTTCCTGGTCTACACACAACACAGATTCACAAACTTCATGGAAGAACTTGTTGGATTCTTGTACAACTCCTAATGTTACAAGTTCATCTGAGCCATTCTCTCAATATACAGAGAGAACCTCTCAAGTCAACGGTGGGGCCCAGAATCGCGCACTCTTTCCCAGTCAACTAACAAAATATTCTTCATAACAATTTTGGCTCCTCCCCCCTGAAATACTGTCCTACACCATATACACTCATATCCCAGCTGCACCACTAACTACAATCATTTCCTCTCTTCCAAGACTTAATCGGTACCATCAATTTCTTCCATTTTAAATGTACTTTATTAGTGAGCTTAAATCATTCATGAAGCATTCAACCGAATAAAACTTCCGACTGGCAGGCGCCAGAAGATGCTTAATCGAATCATTACGTGTGTCCCTTTTCTGATTCTAAGTATCTTAATGACCAGTAATTTCCTAAATGGTATATGAGTCACCCGATCCACATGTTCCACTCATCTCCCTTATTAGATCTGTTGTATGCAAGGGAAATGAATCGATATGAATTTGGTTACTCTGGTCAATGCACTTTCCAAGCACAATGACACTTTAAATATTTACTAAATGTATTTTAAGTTTTCAATTCTAAATATCCTGGTTATATCAGAATAAGTATCACATATAAACAACAGATGATATTCTTCTTCGATATCCGCCATACAGACAGGGCAAAATCTTAGATGTTTGACCAGTGACCATTTACGGCCAGTATTGATCATTATATCTGTCAAACCTAAATCTAAATGTAATAACTGTATTTCTAAGTTTCTTGTTTGTACTGTTTCAGGTTCGATCATTGTTATAAAGGATCTATATACATCAAATCTGGGACTTAAACTAAGGGTATTCATCCAATTCTGACAAAACATAGCAACGTCTCTTTGACGAAATTCGTTCATAAACAGCCACTCATTACCAACACCTTGTAAACGCAATACATACCAAAATTCACACGAAAATAACAGATATTTTATATTTGATGCCCATGTTCCATAACCAAGATACCTGTGAAGGTCCGGGTTAGAATTGATCTTCAGTAACCCATGCTTGTCGTAAGAGGTGACTAACGGGATCGGATGGTCAGGCTCGTTGACCTTGTTGACACATGTCATCAGTTCCCAGTTGAGCAGATCGATGCTCATGGATTGTCTGGTCCAGACTTGATTATTTACAGACCGCCGCCATATAACTGAAATATTGTTGAGTGCGGTGTAAAACTGAACTCGCTCACTCACTCATAACCAAGATTATCTAAATTAAACAGGATGTTGTAGGATTTTTTTGGGTAGATGCTGACTGAGTTTAGTTTTACGCCGCTTTTAGCAATATTCCAGCAATATCACAGCGGGGGACACCAGAAATGGGCTTAACACATTGTGCCCATGTGGGGAATCGAACCCGGGTCTTCGGTGATCGAGCCAGCACTTTAACCACTAGGCTACCCCCACTTCCATATACCATATAGTAAGTGTTGTAATGTTAACATTAAGGAACTTCTTACATGCCAATACATGTATTTTTTCAGTTGGTTCAAAATTCTGAAACCCCCATATTTCTGCCCCATACAAAAGCATTGGTTGAATCTGTGCATCAAAAAGTATAAAAAACATCATTGGTGATATTGGTGCCAATAGATAGCGATGAAAGTAAATAATACTCAAGAAATATTTTTGCTTTTGCTGATAGGGCAACATCAGTTTTACCCATATTCAATGTATAATTAAAAAGTACTCCAAGATATTTGTATTCAGAAACTATTTGCATTGAAATGCCATGATAGATCATTTTTCACCATTAGTGAGTTGTCCTCCCCTTCTTAATGCAACAATATTTGACTTATCAAGGTTAGAATCTAATTTCCATTCTTTTGAGTAGGTCTCCAAAATGTCCAATTGTTTCTGTAAACCTACCACTGAGTCCAAAATTAAGATCATGTCGTCAACAAACAGTAACATTAAAATCTCACAAATATCAGGATATAGTTGTACACCATGTTTGCCTTTGTGAATTATTTCATTTTCTAATTCACTAAAGAAGGAAATAAGAACAGGACTTAACAAACATCCTTGCTTCATAGTTCAAATGCATGCTTTATGGAGCTGATGTAAGGGCAGTATTCTTTTGAGACATTTCCAATGTTAATTATTCTTAGATGTTTCTTAAAGGTCACATGCAACCAAAAAATCAAACATAATTAAAACACAATTATCACTATTCATGACATATAATATACATTGCTGGTTATGAAAAAACATAAAAACAAAATAATAAGCGTACAATCGCAAATCAAAAGTGCAATATTTTGTACTTGGGCTTACTTCCCAAGAAACGAAGCAGCCGGGATACCGAACCCAGTCAGAGCGGGTGGGTGTGCACTCAAGTGTAACAGCTGGTTCATTTGCAGATGTCCTCATGGCTCATTGTGTGTATATATATAGAGATGTTGGGTTTTGTAAATACATGCTCATTTTTTGTTATAAACATTTTGAAATCAACAGACATCATAACATGTCATGTGTACAAGTATCACACCTGCCTGTCTGTGTAATTACATAATGTGACAGAGACCGAACTCGGGCCATAAATCAATGCGTTTTGTTTATGGTGTATAGCCTGATAGGTGTTAAGTTCAAATTGCATGTGGTCAGTGATTGAAATTGTGTACTGAATATTGTCATTATCAGACGGGCAGGCAGACACATAGGGGCCACAACGACATATCTATATCACAGTTAGAAATTCTGTCGACGCTAATTAATGACATTGCTTTTAAGTATCGAACTGAGAAAGTGACTCGGTAAGAAGAACGTGTGGTGAAATAGACAAATGAAATTATATAAACAGTTAAATCGGTAATCTAGTGTAATAACATATAAAAAGCTCGCGCCTGTGAAATATCAACAAAACATTAGAAAAATAGCTCACACCAAAGCCTTCGCCGAATATTCACCGGACAACCCGCTTCCAAGCTCCGCGAACCTATTTCACTGCGCATGTGCTATGAGCCCAGCTGTTGAAACCACTTCAATTCCCCCAAGCGCTTGGGGAAAGTTAGTGAATCGTTTGAACTACGATTTCGCGGGTTTTTTCATCGCGTTATTTTTCAACTTTATAAGTTGAATTTGCATTTTTGATGATTTGTTTCTGTGAGTCCATACCGAAAGGTATCAGAATGTGCAAAGTTGTGTTTTATGTTGCATGTGACCTTTAATGAAAAAGTAATATTGATCAAATTGGTCTAAACAGGTTTCTAACAATTAATTATTACAATTAGTAAAATAGCTGATTGACCTATTTACACAGATATATGTTCCCAGTTCCACACAGGGCGCATACATTCTCTTCCACAATGACCTTGATCAGTCATCAGCAACAGACTGTGCTGTATATTCCAATTTTTAGGACAGACAGAAACAATGAGCTTCAGAACAATGGTATTTTTTTCAGCTGGTATTTCTCTCCAAGCAGAATACTCCACTGAAGGACTTGCCACAGGGATGTGATCTTGCTCTATGCCTCCTAGGAAAAACTGGACATGGGAAAAGTTCTTTCGCAAATGCTGTTTTTGATAAGAACTGGTATCAAGTCTCAGTATCAATGTCCTCAGGTACCGATAAATGTCTGAAGAAAGTGAGTCAAGTTGGAGGAAGAACAATCTGTGTGGTTGACACACCAGGGACTATGGACACAAGACATCCAAGAAAAGCGTTAAAAGAAATAAGTAAAGCAATAGCCTCCAACCCAAGTGGATATGATGCATTTTTGATTACACTGAGTTGGGACACAAAAATGACTCCAGAGGAAAGAATGGCAATTAAACTGATGGAAAAGATGTTTGGACAGAAAGCCCTAATGGACTATGGTGTAATTGTTTTTACCCATGGTGATACCTTTGTCAAAGTGCAGAATCGTTACCGAAATGAGACGTTTGAAGACTACATACAGTCACAAACTGGATTTGTTGACGAATTGCTACATAAATGCCAACAGCGGTATGTGTTGATAGACAACTTGGAAAGTGATCTCGGAAAGTTTAGGGAACAATTTATCAAACTTGTCCAAATCATTGATGAAATGAAAAACAGAGTCAAATATAGTAATAAATACTTTGAAGAAGCAAAGAAACTTAAGGAGGAGGAAAAAGAAAAGAGAGAAGAGAAGGAAGAAGAGAAGGAAGAAGAGAAGGAAGAGGTCATTGTTGAAACGGTTGGTCTACAGATTGCATCCTCTGCAGAAGAAGATGGTGCTGGGTGTTTTCCTGCAGATGCAACAGTCATAACTGACACTGGTGAGACAATCCCTCTTTCAAATCTTCAGATTGGACAAAAAAGTCCTTGTGTCATTGGGCAAAAATGGACATGATTTCAGTACAGTTTATATGTTTGGACACTTGCAGGAGGCCTCAGTTGCCAATTTCATCAACATAAATACTGAGAATCACACAATAACACTTTCACCTGGTCACTACTTATACACAAAGAAGAACCAGCATTGGGTAGAAACTGCGGCAGAAGACGTTGCAACTGGAGACATACTCCTGACAGAACATGAAGAGGAAGAAATGGTGACCAGAATAAGTAAATCCTTTGAAGAAGGTCTTTATGCACCATTCACAATGACTGGAACCATTGTTGTCAATGGGGTGCTGGCTTCCTGCTATGTGAACTGCATCTCCCATGGCTGGGCTCATGTTCTGCTCTGGCCAGTTAGAACATTGTATAGACTTTGTCCATCACTCCTGGCCTTAGTCTGCAAGTCTAAGACAAATGGAATTCCAACATGGATACAGTCTCTGCGTCGTGCTTTTAACATTTAAGAGAAGGTACAGCTTTCAGTTTTTCAACTTCAATTTGTCTTAACAAATGAAAAAATATTACTTATAAAAGTCTGGAGAGAGAAAGAATCTTATTAAAGTGTCACATGCTTTTACAATGGGATACAATACAATAACTACATACATTGAATATAAAAATCCCCCAGCCATATGGCCTATGAGACACTAAAATCACAAAAAATCTCAGCAATACAATAAAATAAGAGAATACAATCACACAAAAATTACAACCACATTGACGCATGCATGCACACGCATATGCAATCATACACTCGCGCATACAAGCAATCAAGCATTCACACACATTAGCAATCGGGTAATCACACACTCACATACACAATCACAGGCTTATGTTCTTACGCTATCACTCTATGACGTCCTCACACAAATATATATACCTACAAACACAATAACATACCTATGCGCGCTTACATATACATTATATATCCAAACACTCACATACATGCAAACATTCAAACTTACATGCAAATGCTACATACTACTAGTATTAGAATTACACAAAAAGCACACAGACATTTACACAGTTTTCAGTGTTATCAATTCTGGGGATGTCAGAAATGGGGTATTAAACCAAATTTTAACACACTCACAACTAACAACAATTCCCTGATAGATTTTGATATTAGAAATAGAAATATGCGATAATCACAGACCTTGTAACATAATGACCAACATTTCTCAGTTACCCCTGTTTACCATATTTCTAGTGGTCTTCAGGTATATTTAAGCTTTACCAAGTCTTTTTGCAAGGTCAACAACCACAAGAATGCAGTGATTATGCCCTGGGATGCTGCAGTCAAGGTTGTTAGACAGTTCCTACCGATCCAATGTTGCTGAAACGATGGTCAAATGCTATTTAAAGTAGCGACCAATGAAACCAAAGCAAGAAGTTGAAGCTGTCAGCTTACAGTGTTGTGTGCCAGTCCATGTAATTTCATTGCTTAAACTAATTATGGTAAGTGTCAAATATTTTGTAACTAGTCCAGTTTGAAGAAAGTGTTTGTTATTTTTTCCTTCCATTGTCAGATTCAATTCAGATTTAATTAACATGCATGCTCACTGGAATTATGTACAGAATTTTAAGCGACACTATCTCTGAGTGATATTGAGCTTTTATAAAACACCAGCATATATCAATTATACTTCTCGATAATTTAAACATTTTATTAAGCATAATTTTTTCCACCTCTTTGACTTTTGTCAAGGATCCCAGTGATTTATAGATAATGTTCATGATGTGACACAACATAGACTGCCCATAGAAAGTTGTTCTTTCTCCACAAAGTTACTGTAAGTGTCAAAAGTCAAGATTAATATATGATAGTTCAGGTAGTAATAATCTACTAATGTTTTTCTAGGATAGACACCTCGAGGAAATAGATGCTGCATCAACAATTTTCCCCTGGACTGGATCAGCTGACCCCCTTAGGCACTGATTGTCTTTGTCAGCTTAGTGGGTTTAGTCACTGTAAATTCCACTTCAGTGCCACTGTTTTCCATGTGTCTGGTACCCAGAGAGAACAGCTCCGAAGATCTATTAGTGGAGATTAACATCAGAAGCATTCGCAACTTCTCAGACAAGTTTTTGTCAAATAAATGAGTATATCTTTAAAAAAATTAAATGTGGCATCACCAGATCCACATCCTAGAATATGAAGTTCCCAACAAGTGGGTACTCACCCACATTATAACCCTCAATGGCAGGGTTAAAAGTACGCAAGGCAGATCCATTTGTGTCTGTGGTTGTCAGCCATCAGGTTTACCGCCTTTTGAAAGCAAATGATAACTTAGATATCAGGTCTCCAGCGGCAAGACTATGAAGACACACCAATGGCACCAGCAGCTCAAGTCCCAACACCAAAGGATGTGTATACCAGATCCTCTGCAAATATGGTGACCCATTCTTTGACAAAACCCTCAGACCCTTCAACACCAGACTCATAGAACACCAGACATCTGTCAAAAAACTGGAATACATTTCTGAATACATCGGCACCATGTGGGAAGCCACCACCACCAACTAGTGCCAAAGGAAGCTAAAAGAGGCCATAGATATCAGGAGATCCCAACCAGCAATCAACCGTGACAAGGGAACATGCCTAGTACTTCGGTCTTATTAATATAATTATCTGTCCTGGCTTCCATGTCTTCACAATAACAATCAGTGCTACTACCCACCCACCTCCAATGCCTTTGTCCATGACCTATCAGTGGTTAATCACCTAACAAGACTATTTACACCTGGATTAATTCCAGTGTGTGCATGTATGTCTTTTTATATTTCAACTGTATAATTTCATGTAATATATTTTAATCATTTATCCATCTCACATATTTTAATGCTCTTTAAGTCTTTTATAGCCTTGTGGCGGCTTGTGCATGGACAGCTCTATAAATTTATGTATACATTATTTGTATGTACAAGATGAGGCTAAAATAAACAACAACTCTCTCACTATATATCTCACTCACTCTCTTCTGTTTGTTCATAGCCATTTCCAAACAGCACCAGTTAACTACTACAGGCTTCCCTTGTTAAGTGCCCACCATTTTTATGTCATCAATGTTGTTGTCTTTACTGATAAAGATATCTGCTTTCTAGTTTTTCATTCACCTGATGAAGGAGTAAATATATACAGCCAAATTTTGTGTTCCTCATAATAAAGGAGCTGACACCTATAATTTTCTAAGGTTGCTGAAAAGGGATCAAGACCCTGTTGATTGTGCCAGCTAGCCCACCTATTCCAGGAAAAATGTAAGCGCCTCATGTGCCAGGATATCAACTGTGCATTCTCCTCTGATTTTTTTCTGGTTTTGATGCCTGAAAGTGAAAGTGATGGGCTCAGTATCAGGTTGCCCCGTGCAAAGATGATTGGATTGAGCATCCAATCGCTAAAGTAGTTGAAATGGCAAACTCCATGTCTGCATAGATGTTATCTTTTCTGGGCATATGGACCGCTGGTAAAATCAGAAGGTTTTGGAGGCAGAAACCCTATATCCCCATGAGACACTATGATAGATTTCCTGTTGAAATTAGTCACCCCCACTGTCAGTTCTTCCAGGCAATCTAAAGACAATATTATCATTGACTCATAACTCACAAGAGCTCTCTGCTCGAAAACACCTGCAGGTAACAACACTGCAGTTAAGCTAGTATGATTGCCCTCATTGAAGCTGACAATTTCCCCTATCAGATTTGCGAGTCGTTGAATCCTTACATATTTCTCTCTCATGTGACAACTTATCACAATGTTCTCCACCTTCTTCTCTCATAGGATCAAAGTAAGATTAATTGTGTTTATCTGAACCCAAGGAAGGTAATGGATTTATTCCAGTTCTTACAAAGCCCAGAGATTGGGGAAAAGAAAGTGATGTGTTAAATCACAACACAAGATAATATCCAGGTATACAACAACACTGATACCTGATCAAAGAGTCAAACTTACCACAGAATGAAGAAGTTCAGTAAATGCACTTCTAGCCTGGACTAGTTCAAATGCCATGCTTTGGAGCTGATATAGAGAATAAGAGTTTCTTTTTCATGTGGGTTGCATTGGGATGCTGAACTAAGCATCCTTTCACTTCCAGTTTGCATAGGTTTGTGGATCAAGTCCCTTAGAAAGTGTAGTCCTTCCAACTTTAAAAGTTTGAATGTGAATGTGAACATTTATGATGGGCCTCTGCAATCAGTCTTACCGTCTGGATCAGCCAGGCTGATTTCTGGACGAATTACCTCAGAAACCTCCAGAGCCTCTGTTGAAGAAGGATGTGATACTTAATGTGCTCTCAGAAGATTACATTCTCTGAAAGAGCTGTACATGAGAGTGACTGGACTCTTGGTGTTTCGAAGCTGAACATTTCTCAGCATCAAAAATCAATTTTGCTTTGGTTTTATGTATTTAACCTCTTTAAGCATTATGTCATTAACTCATTAAGGCCGAGAGACGCATATATGGGGCAAATTAATCAGCTCCTCACAGCGAGTGACATGTTTATGGGGCAGGTAATTAGCAGTTTCTCACAGCGAGAGCCACATACAGTCGTCAACAGAAAGCACCTCTTATTCAGCGAGAGACGCACATGTGTGTTGTACTTTTAAAAATCGCACTGTACCTATTATTTCAAACAATTTAGCAGTACTTAGCAAATGTTAGCTTTTCTTACGAGAGATCCCACCTTTAGTATCAATCAGAAGAAGTATTTAAAGTGTTTTGATAACAATTGCTAATCATTATCATAGGCTTGTACAGTATTTAGCAAATGAACACATGTCATCGAGAAAGGGGATTATGATGTTTTTACAGAGGTAAGTGCCTGGTACTCTTCCTTGGGAATGGATACTAAAATACTTCGTATGCACCTTGATTGAATTAGATGTAATGGTTTAGAGGTTACTAAAAATTATATTTCCTTCATCTACCTAATAAATAGGAAACAATATATGAAATTTCAAGGACATACAAAGAATTAAAAAAACAATAGAATAGTTTGAATTTACTTTTTAGGCATCATTACGTTGTCATGTTTCATATACTGAAACATAATGTATAAACACAAGTAATTATACATCCAAGCTCGAATAGATTAAACATAATTGAACTTACTAATTTGAAGTTTACTGAATTGTAACTACAGTAGAACACGGATATAACGAACTCCAAGGGACCAAGAAATTTAGTTCGCTATATCCTTTGTTCGTTATTCACATTTGACCGCCATCTTGGATTGTAGAGATGTAAACATTCACAGACATTACCTATATCATGTTGATAAATATGAAGTTTATTTTTATAATAAAATTGAAATAGTACAACTACAACTTAAATAAATATATTTTTTAATGAAAATGCAAGCTTACATTTATAATGTCCAGATAAACCACGAAAGAAGCAAAAACTGTAGCGATTTTTTTTCCATTTGTGACATGTCATAACATGCCCGTGCCTTTTTCTTTTATATTTTCATTTTTATGTAATCAGTTGTTTTCCATAATCTAAAGTTCGTAATGTTACCTAAGCAAATATAAAGTGATAAGTCGCGCATTTGCATCGAATACATATATACATGTCAGTGTTATTACAACAATGAAATGTTTTACTATGTTTGTTACAAAAGACAGTAAGTTGGTAATTCAAAAACATTGTCACACATGGACAGAAGTAATATCATAAGTTATTACATATAAGCCATACAAAGGTATTTCAAGCATTTTTTGTTCAAGCTGTTGAAAGTTTCATGTTGATTTGAATTGTCAGTTTTCTATGCAATTTACATGAGCATTCTGTAAAACATTTGATTTGTGTAATTATCAAATCCGGTGCAATTATCACGTGTATCAATCAACTCAGACTCTATTGATCCATCGTTAATAAAAGCTGGATAGTATATCAGTTACAGTATCGATACACATGCGTATAATCATTCAAGCAGATTACAGTAATGCGATAATTGAACGCCTCTTTCGACCTTGAAATAACAGCCTCCGGTAGAATGCATATGTAGTTACGTCCTTGTTGAAAGGTTTGTCCCGTGACAAGTGTAAAATAAACAGATGCGGTGTTATATCATTTGACATCTTGCTTTATGGAGTCACGCCCCTCTCTGTGATGTTTATACATGCATGCACATCTGTAATCTTATGAACCTCGTTTGCATTCAGTAAAGATGTAGGCACACCCACCTTCATAAATATTGGGGGTGGGGGTGTCAACTGCAAGTTTATACACTATAATAATTCAGTATAGTGTCACCTTGTGAATTCTGTAATGCGTGTACTCTATTTTGGATAGTCATTCATATCAAGGTGAAGATTATATTTACATGTACAGCAAACCATTGTTTTATGTACTAGTTGTGTGCATAAAATGTATATGAAAATAAATACTACCTCTACTCAGTGGTTGGATTTCAATCGCTTTGTTTTACACTAAAATGAGGACAAATAAACTCGCCTAAGTGACTATCTACTCCTGTTTGTCTTATGTGTATAGTTCATACATCGTTACCGGAGTGTATGTTTACAATACACAAACTGTTACATGATAGCTTGAGTTGATAAAGCCGAAACCCAGCATATCGACTGGTCAAGGATATAGCCAATTACCAATCTCTATCCAAGCTGCTGAGTGACCAAACGTGCTCTTCAGAAATTTCGCCCACACCCCGTCACCTGTCCTTTCCTCTGTGACAGGTATCTCATGATACGATTGGTCACAGATAACATATGACCAGCCACTACACTGAACAGTTGAGATACCGAACGTTCTATTCGGGAAATTTGATGACGCCCTATCACGTGACTCTTTGTTTTATGTCTATGCAAGGAATATGTAGTATACATTTTGTATATGTATGTTTGTATGGTCACGTATGTTTTCTGCATTAAATCTGTATGAAATAAAGTGCAATGCTATGAATGTGCTTTGTGCTAGTCACAGACTAGCGTTATAGTACTTTCATTAAAATAATTCGTAAACACTAGAAATGTATCGGCAAAACCGCTATTTTCGTCGAAGATTATAAAGTATGAAAGTAAATTCTTCTTTACAGTATGTCATTGTCATAGATGTTTTGTAAATTTAAACCTCACGCAATGATATAAGAGAGAGAATTTGTTACATACAAAAAATACATGTGTATGCATATTGTGATAAAATATAAATGTACAAGCCGACAAAAGGTCTACAAGAGAAACTTGCAATAAAATTACATAAAGCTTGCAATACACGACATGTATTCACACCTGATTTCTTTGAACATATATCTTTACAACACAATTAAACAATCTGGACTTGTTTGTACGACTAGACAGTTTCCTGTGATCCCTGAAACCTGCCAGGGAAATCAGGTGCGACTAGCACTAATTAGTCTCGGCACAGAGAGTGGGCAATCTGCGAGGGCTTCCAGGTGTTGAGTAGTGTTAAAATGAGTTAAAATCATCCCCCCCAAGCCCCGCAAAGGGCTTGTCCTTAGTCTCCTACATAGCCATGTCGTGCTTCAGAATGAGATGAGTCTTGACATCTTTAGAAAGCTTAAAACAATCTTTAGAAAGCTTAGCCAGAATGTTTAACTTCCTGTTGCAATTCATGGAGACATTGGCATGACCGAGTTCACAAGTTTTCTCTACTAACTCTTGCAGTTAAAAAATGTTCAAATTGGCTGGTGCACCTCACCTCCGGATTTTGATGCCACAAGTGACACAGGGTTCCCATGGAACTGACAATCCACTTCTGAATGAAATAAGGGAGTAAACATATTTCTTCTCAAAAGATTTTCCTTTTGCCTCAGTAAGGTCCTTTACATATAGGGGTCAAGAGAAGGTATCAAGTGATACTCTTCTACCGGGACATAGATCATCCGGAATATTCTCCTTTTGTTTAGAATCAGAGCAGAAAACAGTGAAATTCCTGTGTACCTCCTTGAATAGATGAGCTGGAAGTATGATCCGTGAAAAGGGGACACAATCATCTTCCATTTAATCATCACTGGCAAACTTATAAGCACTAACCCATTCTGGCCTATTTTGGGAGGGCTTTACATAAGATCCTTCGTCATTAGAATGTGTCATGGAATCGTCATTGGATGTGGAAAACACAAATTCAGAAACAGAGGCCACAAGTGCATGTTTGTGGTGTTAAGTATGATTTTAGTCTTAGACTTATGTTTGTTGCTTGACCCAGATGGTTTCGGTTGGTCAAGCATGTCTGAATCATCCATGTGGTTGTTTGACATTTGCGCTTTTACAGATATATGCACCCCTACAGACACATTTGTCTGTATGTTAGGACCGTCTGAGTCATTTTAAAACCTCTCCATCATAGGTGATGAATATTTCAATATCAAAACAGTAAAGGACCTTTTTAACAATGTGAATTATCATTTAATCCTTGATTTTTTAAAAGAGATAGATTTGTTAAATGAATTTTGATATGTCTTGTAAATAAATAAGCTTTTATAATTGGTAGGTTATATTATCAACTTAGATTGTTAGTGGCCGTATCCTCAAAGGGGGTTAAAGAACAGTAAAATCACTGTCCTCCTGAGAGGGTACGTAAGTCCCAAAACTTTCAACGTCAATTTTGCTCTACCGAACTTTTAATCATAGTGTAATAGGCGTGGTTCTCAATAGACAATCACGACCAGTGACAGCTGAGTTAAGTTACATAGTGTGTAGGAATATGATGTTTAATCAACCTTGTTTGAACTTTGCGTTGTGTACTTTTATTTTTATAGGGGTGCATTCAGGTTAATCTGTTCTCTACTCAAAACTCAGTGACCAGTTCGTAAATTGGGCATAAAGCCTACTGGGAAATAACAGACACAAGATAACACTGATCATAATTTATTACAAAAGACAACAAAAACTTAACAGTCTGTAAACTACACTTATCTCTCACATAATTAAAAAAACAGCTTTGTGAGAAAAAAACCCCAAACCTCAATAACCTCTTCAAAATAGAACCTCCCGAAACCAACCCCGTCTAACTGGACATTACCCAAAGTCTATAACCTAATTCCTATTCCGTTTCCTACTCCTAATTCTCCCCAAACCCGACCTAACACTAGTTTAACAAGAACCTAACTTCACCATCTCAACAATCCATAGAGAAACTTCTTCTGAAAAGCCACCCCAAACCAACCCCGTCTAACTGGACTTTACCCAAAGTCTAAAGCTTAATACCTATTCCGTTTCCTACTTCTACTTTTCCCCCAACCCGACCTAACACGAACTTAGCATCCCCCTACATAAAACCTAACATTCCACTCTGCAAACGGGGAGGGAATGATCCTGAAACAGGACCTTGGGACAGAGATATTACCTGATGCTCGGATGACCGAAAGCTAGACACTGAATCCAGAGAGCCAGGTCACTTATATAGTGCTCTAGAACGACCTCTGACATGGGTCAAAGTTCACCTACTGATGATGGACGTCTCCGCCAATCAGAGCCTACCCAACATATTTAGCACCAACCACGTGGCCTACCCAATGAATCTAGCGCTACGATGAACGGTAACCCCGGTCAAGAAGTTGTCTCGTAGTAGAGCAAGTGAAACAATGTGCTACAAGACTATCTGGTAGACAGTTATTCTACATGTGGTACGTATAGTTTGAATATCCTGTTATGAAGCCCCTGCGGTCTGGGAAGTTACATCCCAGGATATAGCAAGTCCCAATATCCAGGAGGCAGATATCTGAGGGTCTCCTGGTCCTCCTCCTCACGACTTGGACATCGGGGCATGGCTCTTCGACGTCGGAGGGCCTCTTCCCTGGCAGCGACACGGTCTTCGGAAAGGGTGCGGGATGTCTCCGGAGCTGAACGACGTGGCAGAACAGTGTCTCCTGGACAGATGTACCTCCTGTTCGGCCTGGAAACGGTGGCGATTGTACCTGCTGGCTGGTGCATACGGGCATGTTCTTCAGCCGCATCCGCATTTTGATGCTTCGGACCTGGACGATACTCGATCCCCAAGGAGTAAGTTTCTATCACACTTAGCCACCTAGCTAGCATACCCTCAGGATCCTTGAAATTCTTTAGCCAGATCAAGGGGGCATGATCAGTACTGAGCAAGAACTTCCTGCCAAACAAGAAATGACAAAACTTCCGAAGAAAAATGACTACAGCTAGTAATTCGCGTTTTGTAGTACAATAATTCCTCTGAGCAGGATCTAAAGTTTTACTTGCATATGAAATGACCTTTTCCTGTCCATTCTGTAATTGTGACAAGACTGCTCCTACACCAAAAGCACTAGCATCCGTATCCAGATTAAACCGTCCATCATCCTTAGGAAAAGCCAAAATAGGAGCATCAAGTAAACACTGCTTCAGCTCTTGAAATGCGCTTTCACAAGCATCTGACCACACAAATTCTACTTTCTTCCTTGTCAGCCTGACTAGTGGAGCAGCTATCTCAGAGAAAATGGGCACAAAATGCCGATAGTAACCCACTAAGCCCAAGAAGCTACGCACTTCAGTCCGGTTTACTGGTCTTGGCCATGTTTGTACTGATTCAACTTTTTCTGGATTACACTGAATACCAGCTGAGGAAACTATATGACCTAGAAATGTGACCCTTGTCTGAAAAAGCGAACATTTTGAAGGTTTTAACTTCAAATTAGCCACTCGGAATTGTAACAATACCAGACGGAGATTATCCAGGGCGGACTCAAAACTAGGACCAAAGACGATGACGTCATCTAGATAACAGAGACATTTTTTCCATTTCAGTTTCCCTAACACTTGATCCATCAATCTCTCAAACGTAGCGGGGGCGTTGGTGAGACCAAAAGGCATAACGTTAAAGTGATGCAGGCCTAAATGAGTGGAAAAAGCTGTTTTGTGTTTATCTCTAGGGTCCATCTTAACCTGCCAATATCCGCTAGCTAAATGCAGAGTACAAAAACCACCGTGCTCCACTTAGAGTCTCAAGTGTCTAATCTATCCTGGGTAGAGGGTATGCATCCCGAACACTAACCGAATTCAACTTGCAGAAATCTATACAAAATCTACACGACCCGTCTTTCTTGGTGACTAGACATATAGGAGCAGACCAGGGACTATCACTTGGTTCAATAATACCCTGAGTTAACATCTTTTCTACCTCCTGCTCGACTATCCTTTTCCTAGCCAAAGGAACCCTACGAGCTTGCAACTTGATAGGTTTAGCCCCATCCGTGTCTATCTTGTGAGTTGTTACATCTGTTTGCCCTAAGAGCCCATCTTTTCCCACAAAAACATCTTGAAACTCTGTAACCAGTTCCTCTACAATCTGTTTCTGTTCCAAAGACAACTCATCAGAGCACCCGTCAACCATAGCTCTAAGGTGTGAAGGCAACTCCCGAGAATTAGTACCATTTGCCTTATCCTGCTCAAGTTCAATGATCTGATCTGGTGAGCTAAGAGTGCCTACTATTGAGGAATCTTGTAATGTAACCCCTTTACCGCTCATGTTCACTACTGACACCACTATCTCGTCAGAGGTAGCCTGAACCAAACTCCTTGCAACAAAAAGACCATTTTTCCGCCAGTAAGTGTTGGGTTCAACCAAGCCTGAACTAGAATGGAGAAGATTATCCAGTTTACACTTAATCAGCTTCTCAGAATTCTCAGGAATAACAACTTTGTCAGTCACTCTAATCCTAGCACAGTTAGATGTTTTAAGCTTGTACAAAGGAAATTTCCCTTCAGAAGTCGTAAGGGTCTTTCCCATTACATCCACTACATCATAATACCTTTCCAGGAAGTCCATGCCAAGTATACTACACAGAGAATTCAATTCAGCAACCACTAATACATGCTCAAACATGGAGTGTTCAATTCTCATTTCGAAAGGGAAGCATCCATGCACTTCTATGGGTACGTTGTTAGCGGTAAAGAACTCCTTACTGACCTCCTGCAAGGGCCTATCTATCAACCCAACCCTGGAAGCATCAGTGTGAGCAATGATGGATACAGGTGAACCAGTATCAACCAGCATACGTACAGTGCCTCTTCCTACACATACATCAAGGTAGAGACATTTCCCATTGGGTACTGTGTGAATAAAGACCTTTTCCCTAAACCTGTCATTATCTACAGAGGAGGGTTGAGACACTGAACGTGAATGTAAATCCACAACTGGCAAACTTGTCTCTATCTGTTCACCTACAATTGATGGCCTAGAAACCACAGAATTTGTGACTGAAACTTCGGCTTCAGTTTCAGCCTTAACTAGTTTCCCTGACCTAGTCCCTTGGGAACTGTCGATGGTCCTAGATCTAACTTTCTTAACAAAGGACATTGGTTTCTCCTGACATATGTAGCTACGTCTAGTCCTCTTCACTGGTCTAAGTCTATTCAATCTGTCATCTATGAGCTGAGTTACAGCTGCCAAAGTAAGGGTACCTTCACTCTGAGACGGTTCTTCCCTACCCAACTCTAAAGTAGAATTGACAACAGCTATTCTTTCAACATGATCTGGCTTCCGACCCCGACTACCATCCACTGTCTCAAACTCAATACCATATGCTACAGCTTGGTCTAGAGTCCTAGGGTGAGAGAAAGCAATATGTTTCTTCATGTTAAAGTTTGTCAACCCAGTCAAAAATTGGTCGATCAAATGAACCTCCATGGACACGTATGGAATATCTGGATATGCCAGATGTGCTAACCTCCTTAGCTGACACCCATAATCAGTGACCGATTCATCCCTGCCTTGTTTACGCATTTCTAAACTCACTCCTGTAAGCTAAACACCGTTCTCTAGGATTAAACCTTTCTGTCAGAACGCTCTTAACGGCAGAATAACTATTGAGCTGACCCATAGTTAAGCTACTGAGTAACCTTTGAGCATCACCTCTGAGACACATTGTCAATTGTTGAGCTCTCTCTCGCTATCAGACCACCTATTCCAATTGGCAACCTGTTCAAAGTGTACCACATAATCCTGCCAGTCACAAGATTTCCCATCAAAACAATCAGGTCTAACTTCCCTTCGCAGATTGAGAGTCGAGATGACCCACTAGCAAGCAAAGATCCAGCTGGATCGCTATGATATGTCTCATTTCCAGCCGATCCTAAACCCAAAGGCTGTGGTATAAGTGGCCTGGGTCCAAACCCAGACTAGCTGACGGGATACCCATCATGTCTTGGTTAAGGTTTCCCAAATGCTGACTTGTTAAATTGAAACGAACGGACCTACTATCTATCCTTCCAGTATCAAACACTGCACTATCCTCCATCCGACCAAAATTCAAACCCGGAAATGGCTGTTGGACTGAACCAGTCGCTGTCCCACTCTGTGAGTCAGCTACTCCAATATCTACTCCAACCCCCCAACCTTCATCCTCTCTCTTCCCTGGAAGAACATTAGGTGTGGACGTAATAAACTGCATTGGACGTGTAGCTACAGACACAGGAGGAATAACATGCGTGTCTGATTCAAATTACCAGGCTGCTCACTGGATTGGACCAGCGTTGGATAGTGAAAACAAGTCGAACTGATCCATGCTTAAAATAACCACGAACTACTCAAATAACCTCCCAAATTAATCTTATGCAAAAAACTACACTAAATCAATTAAGTTACATTGTTTACTAATTACTATCCTGCTATATAAATGTGCACATTATTTTATTTCCCTAACTTTATTACATCCCGATCCGGGTCACGGCACCAAATCTGTAATAGGCGTGGTTCTCAGTAGACAATCACGACTAGTGACAGCTGAGTTAAGTTACATAGTGTGTAGGAACATGATGTTTAATCAACCTTGTTTGGACTTTGCGTTGTGTACTTTTATTTTTATAGGGGTGCATTCGGGTTAATCTGTTCTCTACTCAAAACTCAGTGACCAGTTCGTAAATTGGGCATAAAGCCTTTTGGGAAATAACAGACACAAGATTACACTGATCATAATTTATTACAAAAGACAACAAAAACTTAACAGTCTGTAAACTACACTTATCTCTCACATAATTAAAAAAACAGCTTTGTGAGAAAATAAACCCAAACCTCAATAACCTCTTCAAAATAGAACCTCCCGAAACCAACCCTGTCTAACTGGACATTACCCAAAGTCTATAACCTAATTCCTATTCCGTTTCCTACTCCTAATTCTCCCCCAACCCGACCTAACACTAGTTTAACAAGAACCTAACTTCCCCATCTCAACAATCCATAGAGAAACTTCTTCTGAAAAGCCACCCCATACCAACCCCGTCTAACTGGACTTTACCCAAAGTCTAAAGCTTAATACCTATTCCGTTTCCTACTTCTACTTTTCCCCCAACCCGACCTAACACAAACTTAGCATCCCCCTACATAAAACCTAACATTCCACTCTGCGAACGGGAGGGAATGATCCTGAAACAGGACCTCGGGACAGAGATATTACCTGATGCTCGGATGACCGAAAGCTAGACACTGAATCCAGAGAGCCAGGTCACTTATATAGCGCTCTAGAACGACCTCTGACATGGGTCAAAGTTCACCTACTGATGATGGACGTCTCCGCCAATCAGAGCCTACCCAACATATTTAGCACCAACCACGTGGCCTACCCACTGTATCTAGCGCTACGATTAACGGTAACCCCGGTCAAGAAGTTGTCTCGTAGTAGAGCAAGTGAAACAATGTGCTACAAGACTATCTGGTAGACAGTTATTCTACATGTGGTACGTATAGTTTCAATATCCTGTTATGAAGCCGGCCTGCCCCCATGCTTACGCTATAATTTAACCCAGTTTTCCTACAATAGCATAAGTGTGTTTTAAATTATGGCTTAACTTTCCTACAATCGTCAGCGGCTGAAGAGATGTGTAAATCCAACTAGGGTCCATGCAGGTAGCAAAGGCACTGTAAGTCCCCATGGTTCCTGGTATGGTGATCTACCCTCAGTTGTTGGCAATCTATAGTCCATTTTTCTACTGTATTGCCCTAATTTATAATCCAATTTTAGGGACAGATGCTAGTTTTATTTCTTGATACTGTGATATTCTAGTCGGTTTTACTGTCCTTCGATGACATGTTTTTATAATTTACATGTATTTATGGTGAATTCTAAATTTGTTTGAGTCACGATATGGCTGAAATAGTGCCAATGTGACTTAAAATTTTAACTCACTCACTCATTTTAAAACCATTTGATGGGAGAAATGTTACTCATCTTGCCTTGAAATGCTGGACAATTTACAAACTTACTGTGAGCTGAACACATCCTTGCTTGGTGAGGCCATGATGATTCATACATTTTGCATATTTGTCTCTTTTTATCCCACCGGCATGTAATGCGGGGGGATATAGTCGTCGCCTCGTCCGTCTATCCGTCCGTAATCATTTTGTTTCCGGAGCATAACTCAAATACCGTTCGATATTTTTCAACAAAACCTAAGGTGGTGCCTTTTGCTATTTACAGATTATTGTCTTAGTCTTAAAGAGGGGTGGGCTTCGTTTCCCGGAGCATAACTCAAGAACCGTTCAATATTTTTCAACAAACCTTGGTAGATATATCAAACAGAACCTTAAGTGGTGCCTTTTGCTATTTGCAGATTTTTTGCATTTTTATTTTTCCTGGTTTCCATGAAAACGATTCTGACTTAGTCCCAAAAGGGAGGGGTGGGTTTCGTTTCCGGAGCACAACTCGAAAACCGTTCAATATCTTTCATCAAAACGTTGCAGATATATCAAACAGGACCTAATGTGGTGCCTTTTGCTATTCACAGATTTTTGGCATTTTTATTTTTTCCGGTTTCCATGGAAACGATTTGGACTTGGTCTAAAAAGACATCAAGCTGGACTTTAAGTAACTGTCAGATGATTTGTTCTTTCAAACATGTGGGGGCCGGGGGAATATGTCATCTTCTGATGATTCTTGTTTTCATAACTCAATGAACCAAAACAAAATTACACAATCTGTCCATAAATGTATTTGGATGAAATTGCATTTAGTTAAGGGGATTTAAACCTAAAAACAACTTTAAAAGTAGTAGTACTAGTAGGAGTAGTAGTATAATAGTTTTAGACTGTGATGTTGAAGGATGTTGGTGGGGGTGGCTTGGAAGAAAGGAGAGACTATACTAAATCCATCCTGTACATCTTTAATGAATTCAAGCTTGGGTTTGAGGTAACTTCAACTGCTTTCAGTCTTAAAATGCATTGTCTAAAATGCACATGATTAGGGCAACCATGCAGAATAATTGTACCCAAAACAACATAAAGAAGCTCACATTTCAACTATAATCAAGATGGTGAACGAGAGGTACTATTCTTATTAATGGGTGCTGTCTCTCGAAAATTCCAGTACATCGCTGATCCCTTATTATTCTGTTTTCTAATCATTCCTTCAGAACCTAATAAGAGTTATCTTACATTCAATATCTACACTAGGATTGCAAACCAGGGCCACCAGATCATAAGTCACTAAGGTAACCTTAGTGCAATATTAAAGAATGGGAGTTAAGGTTAACCTTAGTAAAGGTTGCTTCGTGAAAGGAGCCCCAGGTGATAACTACACTACATTTACTGATATATTTGTTGATGTTCATGCTTGTGATGTCATCAGATGTTTAACAATACTTTCCAGTTCTAATAATGGTCGTGGGGTAGCCTAGTGGTTAAAGTGTTTGCTTGACATGACAAAGTCCACTGCTCAAATCACCACATAGTGTGATATTGCTGGAATATTGCTAAAAGCAGGGTTAAACTAACCTTGATCACTCACTCACTCATACACCAGCTCTAACATCACATCTGCTTCATACACTATTTCCAGTTCTCACATTGCTTCTGTAGTAGGGTCATCTTTATCTCTTTTGATGACATCATTTTTGGTTACCCACCTACATTATACTAATTCTTAGACTATACTTTAATTAGTCACATTACAATTATGTCAGAGTTCTGATGTCAATGCTTGTTACTTGAGGGTTAGTCTAGACTTAATAGCTAATAATGAGCAAAAGGTTTACTTATATCTTCTGAAACTGCTGGATTCTCACTCCTTGTACACCAGCTGTTAGCATGGGAAAGACTTGAATAATTTCTGTAACTCAAACCATTGCAGCTTTGGCAAGAAGGAAAGCAGCTTTTCCCAACTTCTGAAGCAAGTGAACTTTGGCTTGTGTGTGCATATGGTTCAATTACAAGTGCAGATGGTAGTCCATGATGTTGCACGCCCATCTATTGCATTCTGTGTCTTGACAGAGATGTGAAAGGAAGTTAGCAACAAGTTCGACTTAGACTGAAATCTGAATAAAATATTTTTGGCATTTCTATGGCAACAAGTTTGACATAGACTGAAATTGGTGATAGTGCTCCTTTCTAGAGCAGAACTTTAAAAACCTTTCAATACTCTCCTTCCACTTTTCTATATACACACGTAAATATATGACATAATCACAACTCGTAGACATAATCATGAAGAGTATTTTGCCATTGCAGGGGATATTGATGACTTTGTCTTCTTGGTTATGACATCCATGGAAACAATTTGGACTTAGTCTAAAAAAAATCAAGTTGCACCTTAAGTAACTGTCAGATGATTTCTTCTTTCAAATATGTGGGGGCCGGGGGGGAATGGGATTTTTCATCTTCTGATAACTCTTGTTAAATATTGAATACGATTTGGAATCCTTTATAGATTCATCGAGATCATTCCATTCTACAATAGCAGACGGTTAGAATGATCAATCGTATATATAATAACGTGCAGAAATTAGAAACTTGAATATTGTCAGAGTTTCTTATTTCATAAAGTCATAAGTGATGGCTCGTACAAGGTATGAGCGCGGATAAATATTTGGGCGTCAAATTTAAATTCATTTCATAAAACAACTTCATTTCATGATTGTACCATCTTATGGCTAATGACGTGAACCCAGTTTCATTATATATTTTTTGATGATTTGTACCCTTTACAGCTGCACAAATAGTTTTTCAAGAATGTACTCCTGTGATTTGGAACAATCATTCCAAATTTGATCGTAGTAATCAAAGATTGGAAGAATAGAGGAACTATATGAAGTCTTTAGACTTTTACGTGATAATCGGTATTCAAGACTACTTAGGCAGTTCATCATTGGACTAACTCTGTTCGGGAAATGCCATCGGCCATCCTTTTAAAAGAAAAAAAAATATGTTTGTGATTTTCGACTACAGCAATGTTTTGACTAGTCATGGTTAAATTTGGTAGTATGGTTTCAGTTTGTTTCGTTGTAAACAGGATGGTTTCAGTTTTTGTAGGATTGAATTTAACTTTCCATTTTTCAGCCCAAGAAAAAATTCTGGAAAGATTTCCACCCGTAACCCCCTGTTTTTTATCATCCTAAGAATAAATGGTTATCATAGAAAGCCTACCCTTAACCCCAAAATCTAGCTAGGGTCCATGCAGGTAGCAAAGGCACTGTAAGTCCCCATGGCCCCTAGTATGGTGATCTACCTTCAGTTGTTGGCTATTACTAGCCCATGTTTACATTGTATTGTCTGAAATAGTTTTCTACTTTTAAAAATAATACTAGCTAGTTTCCACTCTTTTTGTGATACTCTAGTTATTTTATAGTCCGTCGATAACTGGTTATTTAGTTACGTGTATTTATTGTGTATGTACAACATTTCTTGTCACTATATGGCTGAAATATTGCCAGGGGGATGTTCAATTTTAACTAACTCACTCACTCACCCTTAACCCCAACCCTAAACCTTACATAATGCTAAATTACAAACCTAAACGTAAACCGTAACCCCTATAAATAATCATAATAAATAGACTACATTTCAAGCAGAGGTTACGAGTGGAACTCATGCCCGAATGTTCACACACGTTGGCTACAGACCGTTGGAATTTTTTGCTCGTTTTCTGCCATTCAGTGCAACAATATTTACATTTCTCCCACCTCGTGCTTGTGAAATTATTTTCTGCCTCATTTGCTATATTTTCTATGTTAAGCACATGAAACTGTACGATGACGATATTTTAGCCATGATCGTTCACTGTCAACATGTTGTTAGTGGGCGCAGCTATCTTGAACAGTATCGGTTAAAATGGATTTCAAGCATTCTGATTGGTTGAAATACGACTGATTTATTATATGCCTTTTATTCTCAGTTTTGATACGACTTTCTGAGTTTTCGCTTGGGAACTTTTTTTTCAGACCATGTTTAGGCATGACTTTCATCTGTAAATAATCAATAAGTACTTCCATGATAGCAGGAACGGAATGAAACGATAAGAGGCCACAGCCGATGGCCTACATATATTATATTTTGGGATTTCACTTTCTCAGTAAAGTACAGATTCTAGATTCTTTGGGTTGGGTCCCCTCAGAGATTTGAACACTCTCAGATTCAGCCACTTAATCACCAGCACACGCAGTGAGCCCTCCAACCTTCTGTCAACGCGTGGTGTACGCGTCAACTGGGGAATTAGCTCATAATTAAGATGAAGTGTGCGTTGATGATGATGAAGGCATAGTTGAGTTCAAACGTCTTTAGTACATGACAAACAAATACACAAGACATGAGCGAGGCGAGCGGTGTACCTGCTCAACCCCAGGGCTTTTCCTACGAGCGGCATTATCCTGCTCGTGTTCGTCCCAACAGACAGTCCAAATTCCGAACTCGTACTCCTTCACTGTCTAGATGTGAGCATACTAAGTATATATATACAGTTTTTGACAACAATGGTCAGGCGACGACTCATCAATGGACAGACAGAAAACAATAGCACTTCCTTGGTCATTTAATGTGATGTCAGACACGGCCAAGGGGGATTACCAATGAAGGTTATAAATGTCTTATACAATAATGAATGGGCTGACAAGTCAATTTACAATGCGGTAGTGATAAGGATGTACAGTAGTGATTAAAAATACAGCTTAGTGTCATATATATATTACAATGAAGTCTCACATGTCTTGAGTACATAGTTTTGGACTTTTTAAATATTTGGACGATGGCTGTCCTGAATTAGTCACTATAACACTTCTCAGCCACCGCCGACATCATGACAATAGTTCTCAGCTGAACAATAAGACTTTATGCCAATGTGAAATACATGAAAACTCTAAGATGGGACTCTCGTACTAAGGGGCTTTGTGTATTTGTAGCTATCTGCCGTGGGAGCCATGCCATTCTACACTTGTCAGAGGAGTACACAAACTTCATGATCTAGACTCCTAGTTATCAGTTTTCTCCTGGAGCAAAAATCAATTTCAGTCGTCTTAACATTCAGGCATCAGAAATTCGAAAATGCTTGCATTGCATGAATACTGAATCAAACTATAACCATTAGTGGTATTTTGCAAATAACTTTCATATGTGAGCATGTAAAATGTGTCCCAAGCACCCCAACCCATACTAGTCGTGATAACCCTGTGTCATTGGAAGAAGGAAGCTAAGGGAACAGGTTACAGTGACCATGACAGAAGGGTAGATGGCCCTGATCCTATCAATAGGTTGCAAATGTTAAGCCATGAGCACTATACTTTTATTTCTCAATGATTTTTTAAAATTGACTGTACTTATACCAATACACATAAATTTACACATTACTTTTCAAATTCAAAATCTGTCTATATTTTAGTGCCAAAAGGTGGCTGCTCATTTCCACTCAGGTGGAATCTTCTGCTACTGTATATCATCTCTATATCCCTAGTGTCTCTCTGTCGGATACCCAAAGACTTTAGACACTTCACTTGTTGGCACTCAGTGGTGGATGGGGAAAAGGGATCATAAAGCTCTACCAGTAACCATGGGTAGTGAAAACCCTGAAGCCACATTCTTGTCCACTACAGTCGTTAACACCTTTTAAATAAATCGGCAGAGAGACTTAACACAGGTACTCCTCACTTGAATGGTCCACTCAAACTACAGGATCACTCCTTGTCCTTACCATACCACTGATATCTCATCTGTGAATTCACAGTCATCTTTATCTCAGACACAGCCATCAACGTCAAAACCATTGATCTGAAATGTGAAACAAGTTAAAAACAAATCAAAACCCAGAATAGAATCATCCAAAAAGTCTCAATGTGTCAAATCCTCAAAAGAATAGGACAACCAAAAGGTTTAACAAGTTTGGAACTTGTCACCTCCAAAGAAGGTGGTCCCCGAAAGAAATAGTTTCTCCACATTTTGTACCATGGAATAGCAAAGGACTGGAGACCAATTTTAATGAATTACAGCAATTAGGCCAAGATTTTAAACCATCTGCATTCTGTCTACAAGAAACCGGTCTAAAGCAGACCGATAATAACTTGTATCAGTTCAAAGCATGCCGATATTTGACTGAATGTTTTACAATATAAGTTATCACATCGTGTCTCGGGAAATACGGGGTTTTATCAGTCCCTCATAAGGTTGTATTCCCCGACTTTTATCAAAGTCACGTGAATCAATCAAAACTCGACATTCTTACATGAGGCTGGATAAACTTTCTTAACAGTATGGAAAAACACATCAGGCCGTTAAAATGTCATTATTATGTTCTTTAACATCCGATACATTCTATTACTTATCCAAATTGTCAATATGGAAACGCGCCTGCCAATTAATGTCAATGTTTTGCATGTGGAAGTCGCTCTATCCATGGAAAGTAGAGGACAATACACATGCATTGATGCTCTTTCACTGTTTTTCACTGTTTGAAATGGCAGCTTATAATGAGATGTTTTTTGACACTTGCTGAAAGGGGTTAGGCTATAGGCCTTTTTGAATCTGGTAAAACTCAGCAGCAGGTTGCCAGTGGGTCTTGACTCACAACAGTCCGAGATGATAGGCACACATTCCTTAACGCAGCAGATCTTCAGAAAGAACACTTCAATGTTAACAATTTAAGGTTATACATGAGCACCTTTCGTCGACGTTTAAGGGCAGTTGGACTCCGCCGTAGGCGACCTGCAGTTCGTCCACCACTAACACCACATCACAGGCAGGTGCATTTGAGATGAAGTAGACAACAGGGCCGCTGGAATCAACGTCAATGGTCTCGTGTGCTCTTCACAGATGAAAGCAGATTCAATTTGTCCTTCAATGATGTTGGGCATAGGATTTATCGTCGCAATGGAGAGCAAATCACAGATGCAACTGTGGCCATAGCGGATTTGGCACGGGTTCTGTCATGGTTTGGGCAGGGGTAACGCCTACTGGCCGTACTCCACTGCACATGGTCAACGGTAATCTTACCGGACAGTGTTATCGGGACGAGATTCTGGCTCCTATAGCAGTACCATACAAGCAAGCAATGTATGGCTTTTATGGTCGACCCTCTTTATTGCAAGATGACAACGCATGGCCTCATAGGGCCAGGATTGTCACGGAATTCTTCAGGCAGCAGGGTGTAGAGCGGATGGAGTGACCAGCATGCTCGCCAGACCTCAACCCAATTGATCATAGGGCTGAAACGGTATACTGCAGTATTTTGTTTTCGGTTCGGTACACAAAAATTCACTTTGAAAATATGGTATGTTCTGTTTTCGTCCTGAAAATATCATCTTACTCACCTTATGCACAATACTTTGTGAATGTCATCACAAATATTCCATGTAATTTAATTCTTGATGACATCTTCATGTAGCTACCGTTTCTGACATTTCTGTGCCACTATTGTCAACAACTCATGCTAATTCGATTGGATAAACGAGATCGTGTAAAGGCACTTTCGTTTGGGTCCCAATTACAAGAAGAATTATTCTCGAGAGCTGTGTACTGCAGTATGTACCAAACCGTGGCATGGCATAGCGTATGGTTGCAGGGGCTTATGTAGCAAAAATGCTTTCCGTGGAAAGTGCATGTTAATTTTTGAACCACTGATAATTGTAATCACTATTGCATATGGATTCAGAAAAAAACATGGTTCCATTTTTTCTGATGATTATAAGCGTCATTCTGGAGTAACTGAACATCGGTACCCATAATCGAGCTGCAACACCAATGTGAGAAAAAATATTTTATAAACCTGTAACAACATAGGCATGTAGTATATCAAAATGTACCTAGTGGTAGTGGTGAGAGCGTCCGCCCGGAGAGCAGAAGGTCGCGGGTTCGATCCCCAACCGCGTCATACCAAAAGACGTTAAAATATGGTACTTGTTGGTCCCTGCCTGGCGCTTGGCATTAATGGGTACAACAAGGACTGGTCGGCTCAGAGTCAGTATAATGTGTCTGAGTGGGGTATTCATGCTTCACTGCGGCAATGGTATCTCAGTGGGCTAGCACTATAAAACCAGCTGAAGTCTGGGCTAGTACAAGCAGCCGCACATACACATACACACGCATGTACGTCGTCATATGAGCGAAATATCCTCACGCACGACGTTAAACCCAATTTCACCTCACCTCAAAATGTACCTTATGTTGGGTGTTTCACAACTACCATTATATATCATAAATCTCAATAATATATGTATGCATAATAATTACTTAGTTATTAAAAAAAAATACTAGATGAATTTCAATGAAACTTACTGGATTTCTTGGGTATGTCCCCAGGGCAAATCAATTAGATGTTGAAGAAAGTACACTCTTCAAAAAAAGAAACGCAAAACCTCAATTATATGTAAATCAACGAAAAAAACGGTACAGCATTGAAATTATGTAGAGCAATATGTTGGAATATCGTGCACATTTCACGAGAATGACAGTCATCATAGTCATCACTGGTGTCCACCAGGTGGCGTTGACGTTAGTACCTTGTATGACCACCTATTACTGCTAGAACTGCACGACACCACCTTGACACAGATCGGATCAGTTGTTGGATGCTTCGTTGTGGAATCTTTCTCCATTCCTCCTGCAGCATGCTGAACAACCGTTACAGGGTCAATGGCGGATTACGACGTTGACGTAAATGTTTATCGATCTGATCCCAGGGGTTATCAACTGGTTTCAGATCCGGGGATCTGGAGGGCCAGGGGAGGACACTGATGTTGTTATTGGCCAGGTAGTCCACTGTAGCACGCACTGTGTGAGGTCTGGCATTGTCCTGTTGGTACAGCTCACTTTGGCGGTCGACAAGGCGATGCACGTGAGGACAGAGAATCTGGTCGATATATCGAGCAGCCGTTAGATTGCCTTGGGCAAGCACCGATTCCGATCTGCAGGTGTATGAGATGGCTCCCCACACCATGACTCTATCACCACCAAAACTGTCCTCTTGCCTGATGTAGTTGGGTGCAAAACGTTCAATGTGTGGTCTGTAGACACGTTGTCTTCTGGGGATACCGCGATTCATCACTGAACCATATGTGCCTCCAGTTTCCAAGGTTCCATGGCTGCACCAGTGTTACACAACCTGACTCGCGGACATTGATGTAATCTTGTCAGACACGGGGCAACGTTTGGATGTCTGGCAGGCATACCTGCCTATCGGAGATGGTTCCTGATTGTCTGGTTGGGCATTTCCCGGGCTCCAAACTGTTCTTGTGCTGTGTCCCTGGCAGAACAATGGCAGTCACATAGGTGGGTTACCCGGATTAGCAATCTTGGGCTGTAGTGGTGACTTGCGGTCTTCCTGGTCTTGGATGGTCATTTGTCGAATTGGAATGCACAAAATTATCCCACAAACGAGGTATTGTGCTGGGGTGAACGCTGAAGTTCCTCGCCACGACACTCTTTGATTCGCCAGCTTGTAATCGTCCAATGGCAATATTTTAATCGCCACCTTTGAGACGTTCCATTTTCTCATCCAGCATTTGCAAGGGTCTTGAACGAATTTTGGAGATGCATTTGGGTCTTTTATAGACATAGGTTGTACTCATGCTTTGCACGTGAAAAGCAATAATTGTGGCTTTTGGTTGTGTTCCATAACAGTCAAGCTCATCATGACAACCATGATTGATAAAACCATTCAAACTAGTTTATGGTTGCATGCGCTCAAGCATGTTCTTCTAAACAATACCAACAACAATATTCAACTCCCAAAACATACTTAATTTGACATATATGCATACAAACTTTCGATCATTATTTTCAAATGTTATTTGGGTTTCTCTTTTTGAAGAGTGCATGTTAAAGTACATGTACACTGAGGTACTTTGAAAATAATCGCAATGTTAAGTAAATGGGGAATATGAATAATATCTCAAAAAGTTATAGATGGATTTGGATGAATCTTGGTGGTTATGTTAGGTATGACACAAGGGCTGTCTGCTTACGGTTTGGTGAAAGTACATTAAAGTACAAGTTCACAGTAGTACTTTAAAATGTAATAGTGAATGGAGATTGCTGTGCAAGACAGAGGCATGTTCTCTAACGAGGGCTCCTCTAGTTACCAAATTAAGAAAAACTATGCGTAGAACTCATGCTTGTGTTTGTATGTCAAATAATTTCAATTTGTTCTTGCAGGTTAATGACGGATTGATTGACAATGCAAGTTACTTAACAATGCTAAATCCTTGTGAAAGTTAAAACAAATATACTAGTACACATTATATATTGCACTTGCATACCCCACTTGTAATATGTAGTTATCTGTTCTCTATTATATAATTTGTCTCACCTGTATAAATACATTCAGTTTATATTGCCTGCAGATTTGGCTTTATGTCATTTGTCATTTAATTACCCAGACATGAGTGTCAGTGTGTCAATTCTGTACTGGTAGGTCTAATTTGAAACTTGTGTATAATAGTTACATTAACCTTACCCTGGTACTACTATTACTACATAAGTGTGTCATGGTAGTATATATTATGAAATGGGAGAATACATTAATTGAATAAATGGTTTCCATTAATATAGACCAATACTTACAATGTTGGTGTCGGAAATATTGAAGGAAAGACAATATTTGATTAATTTATATGATGATCTCATATTTTATAAATAATAAATAAATAATAATAAAGTTAATATTTGTATAGAGCCTGTTCCAACATGTTGCTCCAAGGCGCTTAGGGGAAGGCCATGTTGAACAAGTGGGTTTATAGTTGTCGTTTAAACTGGTCGAGATTGACAATGTTCTGAATGTGCCGAGGAAGACAGTTCCAGAGCCAGGGTCCGGCTTTGGAGAACAATCTATCTCCATAGTGTCTTTTCCTAGTCATAGGAACATCCAGTGCTCTTGATGGTCTTGACCTAAGATCTCTCCTAGGTTGATAGGAGTTCACTGATATACTCAGGAGCTAGACCATGCAGCGATTTGAAGACAAACACCAGGATCTTGAACTGGATACGTTGTCTCACTGGCAGCCAATGGAGGTCTTGTAAGACCGGGGAGATGTGATCTCGACGTCTGGTGTTGGTGATTACTCTGGCTGCACTGATGTGCACTCTCTGGAGTCTGGAGAGTGAGTATTCCGATGCCCCATACAATAGACTATTGCAGTAGTCTATGCAAGATGTAACAAACGAATTAACTAGAGTCTTGACTGCATCCGTACCAATATGCTTCTTGATCAAGCTGATGTTTCTTAGATGGTAGTAGCATGACCTGCGTACAGCATCGATGTGTCGCTCAGATGACAAGGATGACTCAAAAACCACACCTAGATTCCTTGCTTGAGAACTGGGGTTATCATCACAGTCACCAAGTTTCAATGGTGGGAACTGAAAGTTTGAAAGCAAATATTTGGATTCAAACATAATAAGTTCTGCCTTGTCGGCGTTGAGTTGGAGAAAGTGCGTGGACATCCATTGCTGGATCTCCTTGACACAATCTACGATGGTCGCCTGTGCATTAGCAACAGAGGATGGGTTGAAAGGTCGGAAACCCTTGTAGATCTGGGAATCATCGGCATATAGATGAAATCCCAGATTGTATTTTCTGACAATGTCTCCTACAGGTAGGGTATACAAGGTGAATAGTATGGGACCTAATACCGAGCCTTGTGGCACACCGTATACAAGTTTCTGCTTCTGTGATTCTTCCGTCGATGATTACAGATTGGAATCGGTTGCATAGGTACGACTCAAACCACTTCAAAGCATCTCCAGTAACACCGACACCAGTCTCCAGGAGGGACAGCAGAATGGAATGGTCGATGGTGTCGAACGCTGCTGAGAGGTCTAGTAGCACTAACGCAGCTCCACCTTCAGAGTCGACAGACATTAGCAAATCGTTCTGGACACGTATCAGAGCAGAAATTCGTACTGTGACCAAACTTGTAGGCTGACTGCATAGTCTCGTGTAAGTTTCCAGTCTTGAGATGAGCTTGGAGACGACTGGTTACTACACGCTCTATGAGCTTAGATAGAAACGTGAGGTTCGACACAGGCCTGTAGTTCTTTAAAGTATCAGGATCTAAGCTAGGTTATAAGTGCTTCCTTCAGACATGGAGGAACTTCACAACTTGTCAGTGAGAGATTTACAATTTGTGTTATAGTAGTATAAATCTCATCTGCTGCAAGTTTCAGAAGCCATGTCGGTAATGGATCCAATGAGCAGGACTTAGTTGGACATTTCAAGAACACTTTCCTTATTTCGTCACATGTGGCAGGATGAAAAGAGGTTAGTTTCAAAACATGGAGAGATGTTTGATGATGTGAGTCACTGTAGATCTTGTCAGCATCCATAGCTTGATTATCCTCCAGTCGGGATCTGATCTCAAGGATTTTATCGTTGAAGAAAGACAGGAATGTCTCAGCCATTTTTTCTGCAGAAGAGTGGGCTGGGAGGGTGTTGTTCTTTTTCCTGAACAGCAGATCGTTACTTGCACTGAACACTTCCTTCTGGGATTTCGCTTGGTTGATGAAGCTGTTGTAGTATGACTGCTTTGCTTCATCTACAAGCTGATTGACCAGGTTGCGCTGAGAACTGTGTATCTGACGATCAGTCACAAGCTTCTTTGCTTGACGAAAGCTTTCATTAAACCAAGGTGTGCTCGGGCAAAGGCTCACAGTTTTTGTCTTAGCAGGTGCGTGCTTGTCGAGGGTCTCTGTTAGTACTCTGTTGTACTCGTGGACAGCATTAGTCATGCTGCTCATGGTGCCAATAGATGCCATACCTGATTCAATATCTTTCCTGAAGTCACTGACATTGATGTCTTTCCATTTCCGACATATTACTTCCTGTTTCAATCGTTTTATGTCACCAAATTAAAATTATAAGCATATTATATGGTTATTTCTATATCATATATCATAAGCTACCTTTTGATATGCTACATGACTATGTTGTGATAAGTTTATGAAAATAGTTTTTTATCCCCCGCAACATGTTTTGCTGGGGGTATTAAAATGGACTCCGTCCGTCCATGCATTCGTCCATGCACTTTTGTCTTTTCCAGAGCAGAACTCTAAAACCGTTCACTATTTCTTCACCAAACTTTGCACATAGATAGATCTGGTGGTGTACTGGTGCCTTTTGGTAGTTTTGGAATTCTGAATAAAATATTTTTGGCGTTTCCATGGCAACAAGTTTGACTTAGACTGAAATTGGTGGTAGTGCTCTTTTCCGGAGCAGAACTCTAAAACCGTTCACTATTTCTTCACCAAACTTGGCACATAGATAGATCTGGTGGTGTACTGGTGCCTTTTGGTAGTTTTGGAATTCTGAATAAAATATTTTTGGCTTTTCCGTGGCAACAAGTTTGACTTAGCCTGAAATTGGTGGTAGTGCTCTTTTCCGGAGCTGAACTCTAAAACCGTTAACTATTTCTTCACCAAACTTGACACATAGATTGGTCTGGTGGTGTACTGGTTCCTTTTTTGGTAGTTTTGGAATTCTGAATAAAATATTTTTGGTTTTTCCGTGGCAACAAGTTTGACTTAGCCTGAAATTGGTGATAGTGCTCCTTTCTGGAGCTGAACTCTAAAACCGTTAACTATTTCTTCACCAAACTTGACACATAGATTGGTCTGGTGGTGTACTGGTTCCTTTTTTGGTAGTTTTGGAATTCTGAATAAAATATTTTTGGTTTTTCCGTGGCAACAAGTTTGACTTAGCCTGAAATTGGTGATAGTGCTCCTTTCTGGAGCTGAACTCAACTATTTCTTCACCAAACTTGACACATAGATTGGTCTGGTGGTGTACTGGTTCCTTTTTTGGTAGTTTTGGAATTCTGAATAAAATATTTTTGGCATTTCCATGGCAACAAGTTTGACATAGACTGAAATTGGTGATAGTGCTCCTTTCTGAAGCAGAACTTTAAAAACCTTGCAATACTCTCCTTCCACTTTTCTATATAAACACCTAAATATTTGACATAATCATAACTCGTAGATGTAATCATGAAGAGTATTTTGCCATTGCGGGGGATATTGATGATTTTGTATTCTTGTTGTCTCGAAATGGTGTCACAAGCAATTTTGGGAACTCATATTCAACAAGTGTTTGCCACTGATGCGGCAATGTCCCCCGCCGCTAAAGAATGGAATATCTATATTTACTACTTTTTATTTTTGGTTCACATACAAGATGCCTGAAATGACTGGTGTCTGCATAATCACCCAATGTAGGCTGTCAACATACTTGAAAACATTGGGTGCAATGTTTTATGAGATATCGCCTTTAAAAAGCGGTCAAACTATCATGGTGACCTTGAAGATAAGGTTAAGGTCACCCAAATCAACTGGTGTCTGCGTAATCACCCAATGTAGGCTGTCACCAAATTTGAAGACATAGGGTGCAACATTTCATGAGATATCGCGTTAACAAGAATCGGGACGGACGTACGGACGCCGCTGAATACATAGTCCCCCGTTCCGCGTTGCAGCGGGGGACAATAACCCCACAATGACACTTACAGCACACAGAAAAAATGGAACCTTTTTTTTATCTAAATCCATAGACAATAGGGATTACAATTAGTATTGGTTCCAACAATTAACATGTAATTCGCATGGAATTACACAAGCCCCTGCACTAATGCCTGGGATGAACACAGTCGACGTGTGTATACGTGTTTATCCCAGGACTCCGAAGAGCTTAGTAGAACTTGATCAGGAGCATGAGAACAAGGTGCACCTGTGTCTTGGACACACGAGGAGGACACACAAGATATTGAATGACCGAGTGCTGAATCATGTTTGTTGTTTGCATTTTGGGGGTTGGTCTATACAACTGATATTAGTGACCCTTTATTAATGACGCCTTGTATATATTATATTCTGCCTGATTTTCAAGCACCAATCAATGAACTCCCTAAATCCTTTGCAATCATGGGGGATTTAGTTCGCTACCAACTCTTGGTTGGTACAAATGCTAATAGTAGAGGTAAAATACTTAATGACTTTTTAATGATGACTTTTTATTGATAAAACATATCGACATACCGCAACTGGCACCTATTCTTTTTTGGATTTGTCTCTAACCAATTCTAATCACAAATCACTGATCCATTTTGTTGAGTAGCTGAGTTTGCAAAACCCAAAACCAAATGTTAATAAAAGTTTGAGATGGTACTTGGAATCTGTGTGGAAAGTTAGATTTATGGGATGCTGCAATAAATCCTGGAACATGTGTTTCATCGAGTAAAAAGGAAAAGGAGATATAATTATGATGTTAAACAACTTTCAGTTAAGTCATATAGTAAATAATAGCCTGAAAATGCTGAAAATAAATGCTTGAAAAATGCTACACTTTGGTATGCCTTTTCCCCAGTAATGCATGAAACCAATCTTGTGTCTTGGCTGTCACACTATTTAGTAGCCTATCTAAGGTTCCTATCTAAAATAATCTAAGATTTCATTAATGGATCTCTTTTCATTGATGATTTGAATATATCATGCCATAGTAAAAATATGTAGCAAAGCACTTTGCATGAAATTTGATGTCCGTATCGCACATGATATGTACACTTTGTGCACAATGAACTTACTCACTTTTTGCGGGAATTGACACCTGAAGTTCACACACCTTATGTTGAAAATTGAAGATTATTCTCTAACCTCTGAATGTTGTGGAAAACAAGCTAATTTCAACCTAAACTGCACGTACATCAAACATGAAAATCAGCATGTCCGTGGTGTGGGTATGCTGGAGACTGGAATGGCCCAAAGTAAAGTGGCCTGACATTTCTCATCTCTATGGAGACGCTTTCAACATAATGGGAACATGAGAGAATTACCTTGGACCAGCTGTCCACGTGTGATGTCACGTCAGCAAGACAACCACATTCGGTTAACTCATGGACTGCCAGTTTGACTGCTTCGACCATTCCTGGCTGACATCCAGTCAGTTCCAGGACTGTATGGAACTGACTGACGGAGCACAGCATCCAGCACCGATGGCCTGCAACACATCCAATTCTGCTCAAACGTTACTGGTACAGGAGACAAGATTGGGATGGTGTTTTGTTCACTGACAAGTCGAGATTTCATCTGGACACCTCAGACGGCGTTGTTTAACCTCAACAGTTTGGTGGCAGTAACGTCATGGTATGGGGAGTCATAACATCTCATGGTCGGACACAACTTGTCATTGTCAGTGGCAATCTGACAGGTCCGCGATACAGGGATGAGATCATTGTGCCTCATGTACTGCCATTCTTTCAAGGACAAAGACATATCTTCATGCAAGATACTGCCCATCCACATGTCGCTCATGTTGATGCAATTTCCTGAGACAGCAGTCCGCCAGAACATTTCGCTACTCCCGTGACCAGCTGTTTCTCCAGACCTGTCCCCTATCAAGCAAACTTGGGTGAAATGGAGCAACATTTATGTCAAGCCCAGAATCAGCCACTGACGTTGCCTGAATTGGGACAAGCGGTGGTTCAGACTTTGAACAACATTCCCCAAGCTTTCTTTATTCACTTAGTATCGCTTAGTTTTGTAAGCCATTCGCCATTGATGACCTTGGTCTTAACCTGCCCTGCACTGAAAAGAGTCAGCAATCTTATTGGACTTACTATATTTATAGCCAATAAGCACCCTTGCTCTTTTTGGTGTCGAGAAGGATAAGGCCAAGGTCGTCAATGGCGAACGGGCACGACACAATACTGTCTTAACCTGCCCCGCACTGAAAAGAGTCAGCGATCTGATGGGACATATAATACGTATAGCCAATGAGCACCCTTGCTCTTTTTGGTGTGGGGCAGGTTAAGGCCAAGGTTGTCAATGGCGAATGGGCACAACACAATTCTGTTTGCGAGGATTAAATGTACGTAAACTCATTTTGACAGTGAGGTGTAAGTGTCTCCGAAAGAATGGCGACAAGCGTGCTGATAGGTGCCATCAGTTCAACATGTTTTGGTGAATGTCGTTTGTGTATACTGTGAAATAAACAAGGAAATGGGTGAGTTACCGCTACAAATTCTGAGCAGGGATTTTGGCTCGGAATCGAGAAATCATGATTTTTCGAGCTTTCGAAGACCCTAGCTCCCAAAGTACTGCTTCGGTTTTTTGTGCTGTATGTCTTATTTTGTAGGTAAATCTATTAGCTTGAAATGCGTGCATACTTTAAATGGGATAAATACAGTGAGCAGTGTTGAATTCGCCCTGAAACGAACTTGGTGTGTTGACTTTGTTACATCCCTTTCCTTTTATATAGTGCTAAGACCCCATTAGTGACACTACATACCTTGATGGCAGTTTTTAGTGTTACAAGCCCCTGTGGGTCTAATATTGACAGCCATTTGACAAGATGTTTCAACTTCAAAATGCAGAGGTGATCAAAACCCACTCCTTCAACCAAAAAGAACTCTCATTCAGTAAAACATGGTTTCGGCTCCATTGCCTATGGTGGAGCATGTAAAACTAACATGAAAATACCAGATTCTATTCACCATCAAGGACTAAGGGTCTATTTTTTATCCTTGAGAACCCCTATTAACAGTGGACAGGCCATCACTTAAAGTGTGCCATATGAAATCATCTTTGCAGTATATTATAATAAATTACTGAATTATATTCAAATTTTTTCCTTATCCTGACTCATGCTCTTTTGCTTGTCTTCTTCTTCTTGCTTGAACATAGTGGAACACTTGTATCTCCTTATTTGAAGCTCCTTCAAAATAAAATCACTAATTGGTACTCACCACGAGTTGCTCCCCTTTGTCTCCCCTGGCGGGAAAAGGTGTACCGCCACCCTCTGGCCATGTGCTCCACTCTCTCCTTCTTAAGCCCAGTGAGCAGGATGTGAGGCGCCTTGTGTCTCCTTACACACATATCCTTTGATAATCTCTTAGTTTTTACCTCTCATAGGTTACTATAGAGGTATAGCTAGTATCCTTTACTATTTGTATTGATTAATTATCATTATTTCTACTGTTTATTCCGTGTATTAAGTGATTGTTCAGCTAACTACGTTCATGAAAATCTATGCGATTTGTAGATTACGTTTTTCTGCCTCCGATCCACATGTAATATGCCCTAGTTGTTCTCGCCGTGTGCGTTTAATTCACGTTGCAGTTACTGCATTAATTTATCTCATTCTGCATTTAATAAATATCATCTTTCGCGTCTTAAGGCGTGCTGCAGATAGATCCGCGCAAACAAAGGGCAAAACATGGCAGAGAGTCAGATATTCCTTCCAGTCAGCTGCTAGCGATCGACCCTCTCCGTCTGGTGTTCTGCTAGAGACCCCTGCGGCAGAGAGGCGTGGGGCGCAGTCCGTTACCTCGAAGAAAGCGACCGGCCTCCCCAGACATCCCGTCATTGCAGACTAAGTCTAAGAGGGCCTCATCGTCGTCTCAACGCAGATTGAGGACACCCAGGGCAGCGCCAGACTTCCAAAGGGAAATCTCACGAAGACAGCAAGAACTTTCTCAGCCGAGATCGTTCCAGCAGCAGAGTTGGGCCTCTACGATGATCAGCCGATAATCATCCCGACTTCTGGCAGAAGAAGCGACGGTGTCAGCGACTGTGACTTCTGCAGAGATCTCCATGCAGCCTGATGCCTCTACACCGGCGTCAGGCGTCATTGATGTGAACCCCATCGCAGAAAAAGGCCCGGCGACTTCGTCTGAGATCATCCCAGAAGACATGATGCGGCAGATTATGAACATCATGGAGGACCACTACAAACTCGCGCAAGCAGGCGTCCGAGCCAGCGAAGGCTCCAGCGTAGACAGCACCCCAGAGGCACCCCCCGTCAACGTAGCAGCCAAGACGATGTCACCTTCGCGAAGGAAGTCCCGCACCACCTTGACGAAGGACCTAGATGTACAGCCTTCGCGAAGGCCTTCGCGAAGGCGGGAGAGATCATCACCATCTTCGATTTCATCTCTAGATATGGACTCAGACCATCAGACATCACGGAAGCCAGCGAAGGTCATATCATCGATCCCCGGACCGGACGTAAAATGAAGCTTGGCGAAGGCATTCGCGAAGGACATATGATTCCAGATCTTCATCGTCTAGAAGAACATCGAGGGACTGCCGAAGAGCTTGGCGAAGCTATCAACATTCACCTCACAAGTCTCCGAAGATCATCCCATAGGCGATCTCCCTCCGTTCATCACCAGGTCGATCACCCATCAGATCTCCCACATGAAGCGGCTGCACAAGTCAACTAGATACCATACAAACCTCATCAGATATACAGACAGCTACCGCTTGGTCCCGAAGAGCATCTACAATTTATTAATGATGATGGTTTTGAGGATGATGGAGGAATCATATTTTCTGATGCAGAATACGGTATTGGATGGTCAATAACCTAGATCTCACATCACCATCTAAAGTGGCAATACAGCTCAGGCGTATTTGATGAAGGAAGATGATCCAGATGCAATCACTCTACCCCGATCGACCGATTGCGGCAGTGCCACAGAATCTAGATGCAGCTTTCCAGAAAGCTACGAAAGTTCAGATACCACATCTGCCCAACTTTCAAGCCAAGAAGTTCTCCACATAACATGGACTCCTTCTACAAGGCCCAGGACATCGATGAGAACTATAAGATCATCAGCGATGTAAAGAACAAGATTTACAAGATGGATGATCGCAGTTGGCTCATATAGAAACCATGACGGAGGCGATATGTTCTTTGGGTTAAATAGATCTAGGACTGATCAATGAGACTCTTATTACTAGATTCTCGGGATTCCACGACGGAAGATGATAGAATGATTTATTCTGCCTTACTTATGCAAAAGAAAGATCAGCAGTTTTAACGGATCATCTTACATCTGTTTCAGCAGCACTGACCTTAGCTTCGTCGTCAAGGCCTCCTCGCCTCCTGTAATTGGGGAGAACTTTACAGCCCCACTTTATACAGCCCGTGGTCGACAACATCCATCTTTGACGGAGAAATCGACAAAGTAAGCCAAGGAAGTCTCTAAGGATTCCAGGAAGTCCTTATGATTAGATCGATGGACACACTAGCCAGCGTCATTCGTCAGACTTCACAAAGATACTCAGGCAGATCTAAGTTCACGGGCCTACAAAGAGCAAGAGACAGGAAGATAGCCAGCTCTAGAGGTAAAGATTCTTTAAATTAAGCCCATATGGCAACTATAGAGGAGGATCAGGAAGAGGCAGGACACCCAGAGGTTCCCGCAATTATAGGCAGCTGAAACACAGGTTCGGAGCGACTGGAGTCTTCCACCCCAGCGCTCCAGTACAACCAGCTCAAGTGGGTGGGACGCCTCCAACTACACTGGGAAAACTGGGGAATACTGCAAGACCCTTCGTCTCCAACATTATTCAACACGCATTTCGTATCCTCTACAGGCCAAGCCTCCGCTGACAATCAAACCCCCAAGTTGATTTACAAAGCGCCCAACAACTACCAAAGATAAAAGAGGCTGTTTCATCACTCCTATCCAAACAGGCCATAGAAGTAATAGATCAAGCAAGCGTCGAACCAGGTTTCTACTCCCCAGTTTTCCTGGTTCCCAAGAAAAACTCCACGGAGAAATACAGACTCATCTACAACATGAGCTTTTCAACAAGAACTATCTCATAAAACCACCGGTTTTCGCATGATACATTTTACCTCAGTTAAGCCAGATGATTCAGTCCTATGGACTACATGGGCAGCATAGATCTACAGGATGCCTACTTGCACATCCCCATTCATCCCGATTCCAGGAAATACCTACGATTTACTCTAGAAGGGCTACATTACCAGTGGAAAGTACTCCCATTCGAATATCATCAGCCCCTGGCTATTCACGAGGGATAAGCGAAACCGATTATCAAATTTCTACATCGTCAAGGGCTACGCATGCGCTTTACCTCGAATGACGGGATACAAGTAGATCAAGATCCACTCGTCTCAAACTACAGTTAAATTACATCATAAAGCTACTAACACAACTAGGTTGGTTAGTAAACTTACATAAAGTCGGACCTAGTACCATCGCAAGACCTACAGTTCCTAGGTATTCGATTCATCACAAATCGCAACCGTATTATGGTACCAGAAGACCGTTGGCTCAAGATACAACAGACCATTCCACCAGCTCTACTCTCTCCGTTACCACTCGCGACAATGGCAGAGCCTACTAGGTCTTCTCACATCAGCCCAAGACATGACTGTCACAGGCAGATTACAGTTACGCCCCCTACAGGTCCTCATCAACGCACATCTCAACGATGTACAACCATTCAGTCTACCGAAACATCTCAGACCACATCTACTATGGTGGACCAAGAAATCGAATGTCTGCGAAGGATTTGTTTAGCAGAGCAGGAATACAAAACCCATCTGTATGTAGGCGAGCGTCCTCCAAGGTTGGGAGCTCATCTCACCAACCACACGATATCAGGGTTATGGAATCAGCAAGAATGCAAACTCCATATAAACAGTCTAGAAATGAAAGCTGTAATCAACGCCATTCTACATTGGAGCACATTTCTACAAAATCGCAGCCTAATGATCCATACAGACAATTCGACAGTGGCGTTCTACATAAACAAGCAAGGCTCAACGAGATCGATGAACCTTTTGAACCTAAGCTTTCAACTGTTCGATTTAATACAAGATCTAAATCTACATGTCAGAGCAGTGCACATTCCCCGAGCCAGAAATATACTAGCAGGCGGCTCTCTCGGCCTCATCTACCATCACCGACAGAGTGGATGATCAACAGGAAATTTTGCACAGATAATCAAGCAATTAGAATGTAAGCTAATAGACCTATTCGCCACGCTGATTCAACAATCAGCTACCGACATTCGTGTCACCAGTCCCAGACCCCAAGCTTGGGCAACGGGCGGCTCTAAGTCTATCATGGGAAGGCCTCAATGCGCGATAGCGTTTCCGCCGCCAGCAATAATACCCCAAGTATTACAGAAAATCAGACAAACACAGAGCCTACAACTCACTTTGGTGCAGCCCTACTGGCCGGCCAGAACGTGGTTTCCCATACTAATTCAAGAAATCGGTCAACCAACACTGGAGCTACCCCAAGCGCCAAACCTGTTAATTCATCCTCACACCAAACAAGTGCACGGAAACCCAGCAATGTTCCAACTACACGTATGGACTGTATACAAATGTGTTTAAACAAGAGAGGATATTCTGCCAGAGGTGGCAAAAGCAGTCACGCTTGTTTTACGTTACTCAACTTCGTAGCAATGCGGACGACAAGTGGCACAGTTTGAAAATTATGCAACAAAGAAAGGGTTTACAGCAAGAGAGGCTTCACAACCTCAAGTGGCAGACTATTTGTGTTACCTACGCCAAAACAAACATTTAAAAGGTTCAGCGATATCAACATATCTTGCAGCTTAGCTCTGTAATCACCATGAGAACGGGTGTCAAATTGACAAGATCTCCAGAGTTACTGGCCTTACTACTGAGCTTTCGATTGGAGGACCAAAAGCGGAAGTTCCCGCGCCCAACTTGGGATCTGAATGTAGTGTTACAACACCTCACGAAAGTGAGGTCTATGAACCTTTGGAATCGACAAACTTTGAATTTCTCTCACAGAAAACATTGTTTCTGCTATCGCTAGCCAGCCACAGCAGCAAGAATGTCTGAAATTCACGCTCTGGATTACGCGAGGATACAGTTTGATGACAATCATAACACAGCACCTCGGATTAAGATGGGATTTCATTGCAAAAAATCAACTGCCAGGTCAACCAGACAGATTATTCCACATCCCGGCTATCCTCTATTCTCGGGATCACAAGATACACAAGACCTATCACTGTGTCGGTAAGAGCTCAAAAGTTTATTTTCATTGACGATCCAAAACAAGGAGAAGATTTCTCAAAGCGTTTATTCATTCCCTTATCAGCCCCTCTGAATCAAACAGAAGTGTCACGGACCACAATATCTATTTGGATAAGGACTGTCATTCTCCGTGCCTACAAGGCAGCAGGCTTGGACCCACCAACAGCATCAAATCCACATGAGATCAGGGCACTGGCCTCTACCCCTCGCCTCTACACGTAACTGTTCCTTGAACACGATTATGGAAGGATGCTATTGGAAATCTAACATGGTATTTGCTAATCACTACCTAAGAGACATCACTACAGAAGATGTCTCTGGCATTCACCATTTCGACCACTGGTCCTCGCTCAGCAACTGACAGTCCCTCCTGAGAAGCGTAAAATATTATCCTCACAAGATTAATATGTACTTTTATACATACTCATCTAGCTTATAACTCTACGGAGTTTTAGGGCTATGTATATATGTTCAACTTAAGTATTCAACCTTAAGCATATACTTGGATATAGTCATTTTCAGTGCCTCTATCAGAGTCACCTATATATATATATATATAATTTATATGTATTGTTCAATATATTCATAATGTAATTCCCCTTTAATGGCTTTATATAACCTATGGTTTTCTTTATACAGGAAACATCCTAAATCTAAGCCTTCATGAAGTTCCGTGAGGGGATATTACAGTATATCTATACAAAATCACTAATTATAAATCCAAAGTATTCTGTTACCCACCTCGTTCCGTAGGATGCTACAAGCAAAGAGCATGAGTCAGGATAAGAAAAAAATATGTAATTTTTAGAGTAAAATTGATATTTTATACTTATCCTGACTCATGAGGTTAGCCCTCCCATCCTCCCCACATAACACTTTGGATTTCCCTGTAAATTCAAGTGTTGGGCTCGCTAAATCAGGAGAGAGTGGAGCACATGGCCAGAGGGTGGCGACACCTTTTCCCGCCAGGGGAGACAAAGGGGAGCAACTCGTGGTGAGTACCAATTAGTGATTTTATTTTGAAGGGAGCTTCAAATAAGGAGATACAAGTGTTCCACTATGTTCGCAAGAAGAAGAAGACAAGCAAAAGAGCATGAGTCAGGATAAGTATAAAATATCAATTTTACTCTAAAAATTACATTTTACAGATGGATCCAATGATGGTGGCACAGTTGCTAGTGCCACTGTCACTGGTTTGAAAACCATGTCATCCAGACTATCAGATAGTTGTTCCATTTTCACAGCAGAAGCAAATGCTGTTTTAATAGCTCTCAGATATATCAACAATTAATCTGAATATGAACAGTTCATATTTTCAGACTCTCTTTCATGGCTTCAGGCTATTAAACATATGTCACGTGAAAATGCTCTTTTAATGCAAAGTGTTGCATTAAATAATGATCTTGCTCTTGGCAAATATAATATCATCTTCTGATCAGAAGTTACATCAGAGATCTAATGCAAAAGAAGTGGAACACCCAAGAATGAATGAATATGGTACATGGAATAAAACCAACTATCGGTAATCAGTCATTTCATGAGGACAAGTCATGGAGGACCCTCCATTCTGTACCCTTATGATGAAGGACTTACAGTCAAGCATGTCCTGCATTAACTGCATTGACTTTCCATCACAAGGGATAAATACTTCAAATCATCATCTATGATGGATTGTTTTAACAATATTAGTTGTCATTTAATTATTTAATAATACATTCCACATCATTCGCAGGATATTTATACATGTCACAATTTTAATTGTTAAATATTTGTTGATTATATATATTGGCTGCAAACAATCACCCAGAAGGATAATGTGAATACTACCGGGAAGACCATGCAGGTAGCAAGGGTACTCTAAACCCCCTTGGTCCGTGTGATGGAACTTTGGTTCCTTGGGATATATAACCCAGTTTTATAATGAATTGTTTTGCATAGTGATAACTTTTTGTGGTAATACACTAGGTTTAAATGTCATTTTGTGATGTGACTAGTTATTTTACTGTCTTTTGTAGAAGGTATTTAATGTGTTTCTTATGTATATCCTTTTGAAGGTACTGACATGGTTGAAAGACAGCCAATGTGGCTTAAAATAATTACTCTCTAACTCACTCACAAATAAAAGCATCTGATAGGTTTCCACTGTTTTTGTTGTCTCTTCAATGTTTCCACATAACAAATGAACACGTGCCCTATTGACACTGAAATCTTCATTGAGCACGGATAACAAATCAATGTTTAGAAATGTGTTTAGGTATTGCCCCAATGTGAAGAGCTGTGAGATGGTTTGTGCTTTTACAAGTACATTGTGTTGTTAGTCTATTATTAGAATTTGTCATGTATACTTCACAGTGAAGAAGACTTCACCTGAAAATCTAAAGATTTAGTTATAGTGTGATTACATCCATTTCAGGAATGGAGAATTATTTGTAGGTTATCGTTATCTTTTACCATTATTTCAAGCAATTCAATGTGGAATAAGTGGAACTACTTTTAATATTTTGATGAAAGAATTTCAAATTTTGCCAAAAATGTGTCACCAGCGGGGTTCAAACCTGCATTGTTTGATTTGAGGATGTCAAATTGGCAACCACAGCTACAGTGACACATGACAGTTTGACATGAAGTTTACAGCATATTTACAGCAATTGAGAAAAACCTTTGATGACGAAAAACATCAGGTGAACATAAATATCCTTGTTATTTATAATCCCCCATAAGCATGTATTTACAACATCCAAACAATTGATAAAATACTAGTTTAGCACCCCATGGAATTATGAACTGCAATGTACCATAAATATCAGCATGTGACGGAGCTTAAATCACATGCAACAATAATTAGGCGACTCAAATAATATTCATACATCGCACAAAGAGAACTGGTTTATTTTCCTAATATTTCCTGTAAGTGAATGTTTTGTCTAAGAGTAAAAAACCGGTGTAACAGGCCAAACTTTCACCCTGGCCAAACCTTCCCCGGGGAAACTTTGGCCTAGGACAAACTTTCCCCGGGGAAACTTAAGCCTGGGCCAAACTTTCCTCCCTAGGCTTAATCATCCCCGGGGAAAGTTTGTCCTAGGCCAAACTTTCCCCACCCTTGAATCAACTTTAAAGGACACTTGTTTCAAACCCTTGTTCTTATATCAAAAGGGGGAGAGTTACTGGCCAAGCTAGGCTTTTTCTTCCCAATCCTTGTTTTCGTGTTTATGTTCATCTTGAAGAAGTCAGAAACGAAAACAAGACATAGCTATTCACGTGAACACATTGATAATATATTCATGTTCATGTCAGGTTCCATTAACAGGTCATCTTCATCTTCATATACATGGTTCACATTTTGTTTCAATATCCTTACATAAGGTAAGATTAAAGAGACAAGCAAGCATAAAAGCAAAGATATTATATCATTACTATTATTTTATGTTATTGTTTATTTATTTTTATATTTTAATAATTTACTTATCCCCACTTACTCCAAATTGGCTTATCTCAAAATAATTACTATATTCGAAACTTTCACTAAACACTCAGTTTTTACTTCGATGTCCATATCCATTCAAAATTTCATTCCCTCACTCATGGCTTTAAATATGGCATTTACGTCGGCGACATCAACTTAACAGTTGGAAACAGACGTAAACATCAACACAACAACAACAACCCAACACAATATCTATATCAAATGCTATATCATCTATCATTCCACTATATTGAAAACAGAACAAAATATCCTAGTTTAAACAGGGGGGAAAGTTTGGCCTAGGGGATGGGAAACTTTAGCCTAGCCCAAACTTTCCCCTGGGTAAGAATATCCTGGGACAAAACTTCCCCGGGGAAAGTTTGGCCTAGGTCAGATTCTCCCCGAGGAAAGTTTAGACCGGGAAGACATGGCCTGCTGCACCGGAATGTGATTAAGTAGTCGAATTGTCCTCTACATCACTCCAATGTAGAATATCTCATTTGGGCGAAACACACTAATATATTTTAATCTTACTGGAAAGTGTGAGAGTTGAAGGTGTTGTATTAATGTGCACCACTATCTATCTAGATTTCAGATGGAAAAGACCTGAACATCATAATAATTGGAACAGCCGGTCAAGGGAAGAGTGAAACTGGTAACACAATACTTGGAGACAATACATTTGATGCACACGCATGTAATGACATTGTTACAAGGGTGTGTCAAGAAAAATACTCGCTTTATGGAACCAGAAAAATCACTGTCCTTGACACACCTGATATAAATCCAAGTACACAAAAAAGCTTTCACAAAGAGATTGAGGATTTCATCAAATTCCATCCACTCAGTGCAGTCTTGGTAGTATTACGCTGGAACATTCGTTTCACTCAAGAACAGCAGGAAATTTTGGCTATTATGGATGATGTATCCTCCCAAACAGACTTGTCAAATCATGCAACAGTAGTGTTTACACATGGAGATACATTTCATCCTGAACTTCGATCACACGATGAAAAGATGAACATGTTCAAGGAGCACATGGAGTCAGAGAAAGGAATCATTAAACAATTACTGAAAAAGGTTGGTGGCCGTTTCATCCTAGTCAACAACATGGAAATGTCCAGACTGAAAAGACAGAGGGAAGCTGCATTGATTATTGAACACATTGATAAACTCATGGTAAATACAAGCATTGTTGTCGAAGATGAAGATGAAGATGGTTTCAATAAAGTATCATATACAAACCAACCTGTATGCCGTAACAGGAGCAACGATTCGCTGCTTGGAATCTACAGTTCTGGCCTACCTGGTTGTTTTCCTCAAAATGCTGAAGTGTTTTCTTCTACCAATGGCTCCATTCTGATGAAAGATGTTCAGATTGGACAACGACTCATGTCAGTATCTTCCAATGGTGGAATCACATACAGCCCTGTTTACCTGATTGGTCATGCTCTTCGGATGTCACCAGTGAGTTTATCAACATCATCACCCAACAAGCTTCCATCAAACTTTCTCCAGACCATCATATCTACACTAAATATGACAACAAGATTGTAACTGTTCCATCAAGACAGATCACAATAGGAAATATCATCTTCCATGTTGACAGCAACAATAATAGATTAGTGGAAGATGAAGTGACAGGTATAGATGTCTGCACTGAAAAAAGGCCTGTATGCTCCTTTCACTATGTCTGGTACTCTTGTTGTTGATGGTGTGCTTGCCTCCTGCTATGTTGATGCAGTTCCACCCAACTGGGCTCATCCACTACTGTTTCCAGTCCGTCTACTCTACAATGTGTCTCCCTCTTCCCTTGCCTGGATATCCAAGTCTCGGACTGATGGAATACCAAACTGGATACACTGGATCATGGAAACATTCATGAAGACAAAATGCATCAAGTCTTAGACACACCCATCATCTTTTCCTACACTGAAGATTTCAACTGGTCTGTATTACAGTATTTAACTGTTGTACTGTGAAGACATCCTGAAGCTCACCTCACCTTGAATACTAACACACTTAATGAACTATAGGCAAGGTGTCAATATTGCTGCAGTGAAATTGCCCCAATTTTGTATTCTACCTGCAGTGCCATGGATTACTTCAGTACAATATCAGCTTTTGAATTACTTTACCCTCATATTCAGGATGACAGATGTATATAATGTACGTGTATTTAGTTAGAAGTAGATAACTGTATGCTTAATCACAAAAATGAGAGTTTGCACCAAATGATGATGTGTTGACTTTGTCTTCGGTTAGAGAAATATGTTTTAGTTCACTTGGCCTAATGCAGCATATGTTATATTTGGTATTACACTTCCTCAGTAAAGTACAAATTCTAGTACTCAAGCCTATTTAGAGCAATAGATTACTGCTGTTGAGGCTCGAAAAAACTTTAGTTAGCACAGAATGGGAACATATATCATATAATGCCAACAAGTTTCTGACAATAGCGATCAGCTGTACCAAAGTGCTAAGATTATTGGTATCATTTTAAATATATGAAGTAAAAACTGCAACTAATATAATATGATACGAACAATAAATAATAATAAAAAATAATGTGATATGAATAATAAAATAGTGTGATAGTTTCTCGTATTGGAAAACATTATCCTTTAGACAAAATTCCTTCTGATCATGGCAGACAATTTCTCTGAAGTTATATGTGGCATATTTTAACCAGATCCAGTGGTTTGGGAGAAATGTGTACAACTGATTGCTATGTCTGTCTTAGTTTAGAAGAAAATACACACACTAATCCCAGTATCTGCATACAAGAACAGCAAATACAGTAAAACATTTTGTCGAGTTATTGATTATCACAAATTTCACTCAAGAAGAATGTTATCACCTACTCATTCACACGCATAAGCTAAGAGGATACAATGTGTGTCTTTACTCTGAAAATATGTTTCCTAATCTACGGAGCACTATATTCCAGAAAAGATGGTAGTTTAGGTACCGTTCATAATTTATGGCTCGGGGTGGGGTCGGATATGGGGGTGATGATTGTTTAGGAGAAACATGTACAACACCGACCCAAAATCAATGCCCCCCTCCCACCCCCATAATTTTTAAGCTTAAGTGTTTAATATTGCTATGTACAAAATTGATGACACTCCCACCCCTAGTGCATGTGTACAAAATTTCAATGTTTTAGATAATTGTGCTATACTTTTGGTTGTAGAATAGATGTTTGTGTGTCATTTCATGTCTTTATGTGCTTAAGAATTGTCAGTGTATATAGCAAGCATATTCATGTGACATTGTTATATATATGTTGGTTTTGTGGCAAGTTAAGGGGGAGGAAGGAATTCCTTGATGAAGTTAGACAATGTTTTTCATTTTGTGTACCATGTTTCCTTGATATGCACATGGTTCTTTCTGTTATGATCTTTGCAATTAAATGTCAGTGTATATAGCAAGCATATTCATGTGACATTGTTACATATATGTTGGTTTTGATGCAAGTTAAGGGGAAGGAAGGAATTCCTTGATGAAGTTAGACAATGTGTTTCATTTTGTGTACCATGTTTCCTTGATATGCACATAATTCTTTCTGTTATGATCTTTGCAATTAAATATCAGTGTATATAGGAAGCATATTCATGTGACATTGTTACATATATGTTGGTTTTGATGGAAGTTAAGGGGAAGGAAGGAATTCCTTGATGAAGTTAGACAATGTTTCTTTTTGTGTATCATGTTTCCTTGATATTCACATAATTCTTTCTGTTATGATCTTTGCAATTAAATGTTAGTGTATATTGCAAGCATATTCATGTGACCTTGCTATATATATGGTCGGGTGGTCAGACTCGCTGACTTGGTTGACACATGTCATCGGTTCCCATCTGCGTAGATCAATGCTCATGCTGTTGATCCCTGGACTGTCTGGTCCAGACTCGATTATTACAGACCGCCACCATATTGCTGGAATATTGCTGAGTGCAGCGTAAAACCATGCCTTTTGTGTTGATACTGAAGTGACAAAGCAGATGATTTCCTATTGAGGTGTAGATGTGTCACAGAAACAGGTATTTACTATGAAAATCATTTTCATGTATGGATATATTTTACATCTATTTACTCTATGGGACATAAAGTGCAGCTCAAAAACCCAGTACCAGTGCTTGTGATAACAACTGACTACATTGAGGCTGTGATGGTTACATTGGTTACGTGTCATCATAATTTGATAATGTGCACGATACTTCACTGGAACATGTTTCACTGATTCAGGCTTGGTAAAGTTATAATTTCGCATTCAACACATTCAAGTCTGTGTATGAAGCATTAGCATGTTTTCTTATTTTTTTGTCACATATATTTGCTTCATACAAGATGTTTGACAAGATGTTAATCGCAAGTATAATTGCATAGAGCAACAAATTTGAAATGCAATTTGAATTTGGTTGTCCACAAATTACATGTATGATATTTAAAATCTTAGAGTGCCATTTAAATTACCTGTATTATCAATGAAGACAGGATTTCAACTTCTTTTCCATGTTCATTCAATGCAATGTTAAATGATTAACATAACATAACAGTCCATTTATCATACACATATTCCATGCACAATGCATGCTCGAAGCGCCCAAACAAGCTGATTATCATTACCCCAGATAACCCAATCTGCCTTTGAGGCACTAGAAGGTTATAGTCACATGACTTTATTCCACCAGGTACCCATGTTCTGCTGGTGAACAGAGGCAATTTTGAACAAATCACTTGCCTATGGTGAGACCACATGTATCACATGTGCTTCGTTGTGGGGCAGGACTCAAGTCTTAGAAACTCTCAGGAGTCAAGCTGCTTTACATGGTCACCCATGCAAAGACTTTCCACGCCTAGCGTTGCTTAACTTCACCTGATTTGTGACCTTAACTCTATGCACAGGACCATGTGCCACCACCACTGTGAGAGTTTATGTCTCTAACACTGAAAAGCTATGTAACCATGTGGATCTTAAAGGAGATATTTGATTTCTGATTTTTACTCAATATATCCTTTAAGCTCAAACAGTTGCATTTCTTGTTTTTTCAAGCAAGTACTAGCTTTTTTTTACTTAAACATCACTTTGAATACCTATGAGAAAGAAGTTGAAATCAATAAGTGTTTCATTCTTATTGAATATATTTGTATATCTTTTACTTCTTGTGTGACAATTATATCTTCAATATTTGAAATTAGTGTGTTGTTTTATCTTAATATTTTCATGTATATTTTTATGGTTGCGTTAAGTACACATTATGTTCTCATCAGTATCTTCTGTTGAGATTTAAATGTGATTATAATTTACAACATTGATTTCTTCAATAATTTCTGTTGAGGGCTGTTGAGAGTATCTCAGAAAGGCAATGATGCATAAAGCATGTGATGGGCTGTTGAAATTGATCTCATGTTCTTATGTGGTGTAAATCTCAATAATGTCACTGTATGTGTGATAACTCAGCAGAAGCTAATGAATGGATGATTGTTAATGAATGTATTTCTCTTAAAATTGCTATGAAATATTCAGATTAATTTTAATCTTAGGTGTAGTTTAGAATTTGAAGTGGAGTATGTATGGGGAAGGCACAAACATGTTAGGTTTCATTTATTAATTTCAATTTATTTAATACAATAAAAATGGCCTGCCCCATAAGAATTATCCAGGCCATATAAATTTACAACACAATACCCGAATAATTCTGCACTCAAACCACAAAGTACATAAAGGGATATATACAAAGGCATAAACTATATCTTATGCATAGTAGAAAAATATAAGCTACTAATAACTGTAAATGTAAATGAAGCATTTGGAATTTGCATAAAGTTTTCAAAAGAACTATTAGGATTGAAATATGCTTTAAGAGCTTTTTCAAATTTAGCAGTAATGTGTCAGTATAATATTTTACATGGAATATATTAACCAAACATAAAATGTAGATTGATTTCATATGTATGTGACATATAGTAAATATATACATATGGATAAAAATACCACAACACCCCACATTTTTCAAAGTGTTTTCAGTATGTTACCATTAACCATGTTAACCAAACATCAGTTTAACTTACTATCTTGATAAATTGACCCTCAAGGAATAATTAAATGACAAATCTAAATCTAAATGCAGAAAGAAAAAGAATCTGGATTTCATTCATAGAAGCAAACAATGCAAAAGACTAACTCACTTTGTAGTGCTGAAAACTACATATGAGATTGAACAACTGTGGTCATTTTCAAGAGTTTGACATACAATCCTCAAGAAATCACATAAGTATCAATAATTGAACACAATGTCAATATCTGGTGTAAATTCTGCCAACTGCAATAACATCCCTGATCTTTCTCCTGATTGACTGTATCAGACGTTGAATTTGACATTATTATTATTATTATTATCACATGATATTTATATAGCGCACATATCCAGGCAACTAGTGCTTGCTCAAGGTGCTGGTATATTGAGGTATTACATTCCATTCTTGATAGAGGTTTTTGTTCCGATACATAGAGGTTTGGAACTGGAGGATCTCTTCTGGTGTATTCTGCAACCCATATTGTCCCAAGATGCTCAATGGGATTGAGTTCTGGACTCCTGATGGGCCAAGGTAGAGATGCTACTGCCTCTTGATGTAAGCGTTTACCAATGGCAAGTGCATTATAAGGCCTAGTGTAGTTATCCATGGCCATTTGTTCTGTGGATGATCATCGAAAAGTGGTAGAATAACACAAAAACCCTGTTTAGGATGTCAGTGATATACCACTGTCCATTCAGATTTTGTCTGATCATCACAAGGTCAAGTTTACAGTCATGTCAGAGGCAACCCCATTTCATCAATGAACCTCTGTCAAACGGTACTTGCACCATGATATTCTGTTGTGCATGTGCAGTGTTCCTATGGCACCAAACACAAGCTCAGCCATCAGTCATGAACTAAAGAAATTGACTTTTGTCAAACCAGTGGTCACTTCCCCATGAGTACAAATTCCACCGAGCTAATCATGCTGCTTTGTGCTCTGGGGATAAAAAAACACACATCTGATAGGTTGTCTAGCTCCCACCCCAGACTACTTTAGGCAATTTCGGACTCTGTTGGACAAACAACAATATGGAATCCACTCTGATTTTAACATATACACTATAGTGACTATAGAAAACGGATGAAGTCTTGTGATTCTGAGAAGGGTGTCCTCCCAAGGATTTCATAAGCACTTGTGGAAGACCTGAACACTGATGGACTTAACATCATTTCTGACGTTTTCTGGCTGATAGTCGATGCATGAGAACCAACATCTGTTGAAATAGGACTCGGTGACATGTCATCATTCTGAATTTGCTCACCTTTGGCACGCATATTACACTATGCTCACCTTTGATCATAGCCTGGACATATTGAAAATCTGAACTGTCAAAATAATTACACAAACATAATTATGATATGAATATAAAGGGCTATATAGAGGTTGAAGATCATAGGTGTCACTGTACTTTTTTCCATGTGTATATATTGTGGATGTGATGACCACACACACAATGAATAGGTGATCTGGAAAAGTGTTTACTTCACATTTGAGTTTTCTGCAGATTGACACAAAAGTTACATTTATCTAAAAAGTGTGGATCCAAGTTGACTTTTGGGCTTAAGCATAAAGCTGATAGCTTTATTCATGTGCATACATGTAAGTTAGAGGAAACTCTGGAGTGAAATGAACATTTGTTTCTGTTGCCCATTTGTAAGTTTGTATTGCTTATAATGTGTGATGAAACCAGAAGTAAATTAACAACACTACAATCCAACTGTGTCAACTGGATCATCTTAGATTTTCGAATTAGTATTATTGATTATAATATCCAAAATATGTTAGTTATTAGTTATAACACATATCTGTTTATTTTTATTGTTTCTAAAACATTTTGCTATTTGTAATAATTTACTTTAATAATCAAAACTTGAGAGATGCAGGTGCATCAGTTAAGGTACTGAATAATTTTTGGATAATTTCTTTACATTCATTTTTGTATGAACATACTGGAAAACAAAAGACCAGCCCAAATAAATGTCATATATAACTTTATACAAAATATATATCCCAAGTTATACTCTCTGAAAACAATGTATGATAACAGGGATAAAGTTTTAAACATCATACACTGTGCTGAAAAAGCAGAGGATATTGGAAATCATCAAGGCTTATCTGCTGATCCATATGATAGTGGCAGATGGAAATGATATTATCATTTCTTATGGGCAATAGGTGATCAGATCTAATGGTTCTTATGACTGGTGTGATTAGATGACAGCACACTCCGGAGTAAAAGAGCTCGGGGTCAAAGTCAAAATTTGCATTTGCAGTCAGCATCAGTATTTGGGGGTAAAACTATATCTGTTGGCCACAAATGCATAAATTCTTTGAAGCATGCTCCTGATGAGTCTATCAATATCAATTTCACTCGTTCAACTTATTCACTGAATGTGGTGGGTGGATTTTGACATTGATGTTCACATCTCCCAATGATGTGTTCAGGAGAAAAATGTCAGTACTAGCCATGACATGGATCCCGATACAATAAAAGATGAGATGGGAAACATGAAATCAGCGTAACATCTAATTGATCAGTGTTGATATTCCCTACATGACAGATGTTTCTGATTCAAATGACGTGCAGGAAATTTGTACGTGACATGTGGATGTTGTGTTACAAATGCCATCTCTGCAAATGACTTTGCACCATCTGGACAGGTATTCTCTGACAGATGAAGAAAGATAGCATTTGGGCAACAAGATTCTGACATGTTCCTATTTGCGACATGCTCATATCATGTAATCATTCAGCATGTTGCCAATATTGCATAATCAGTATTGTTACTTCCTTAATGATAACGTGTCTTTAATAAAGTGTCTTTGAGCATTTGGTTCCAAGAAAACCATATGAGTCAGCTCACATCTGAGTCAGAGTGGCAATTGCATATTTGCATACACAATGGTTTCATGCTTCAAAACTGTCACAATGTTCTGCATGGGACCTTGGTCTTTTTTTTTTCCTTTTGCCTTTTAAATTACTTACTTTCAATGCCAGACATTGGTGACATTCCTGCAGATTCACCTCAAAACTGGACATTTTGGGCACAGTATCAGTTTGACAAGGAACCATTATGATTGCTTGTTTAAGAAAGTCTTCCTTGCAGTATTTCATTATGTGCAGTATCTATTTAGATCTTTCTGCACAGAGACAGTTAAAGCCAGTTGATGAGGAATGATCTGTTAGGCATTCAGTGATCAAAAACAATGTGTAACAGTACTGTACTGCATCTCTCATGTTTTCACAATTGTGAACTATTCCAGCTTCAGATAATAAACTCAAAATAATCTCTTTGCGTTATTGTTTTAACTACAACACAAAAAACACCTCCATGCAAGGAATACTTGGTCAAAGCACTTCTATTGCTTGTTTAGGCTACTTTAATGTATGGATCTGATGACCAAACTTTGTGACTTGAGCATTAAACAAATGTGATCAAATGAAAATTGATAGAGAAAAGCTGTTCGATTGGCCTGAGGTTAACTTGTGCTGTGTCACAGAGGTTTGTTAACCTCAAAACAGCAGGCAGCATCTTACTTCATAGCAGGGTGCAAGAGGTTTGTTTTATAACATGAAAAACCACTGTTAGTTGGACACAAGGAATATACATTCCTGTTCCACAATGTATTTCCCTCCCAGACAAAATGCAAAGTTCACCAATATGTGAATCACCTGGACCAGCAGCAACACATCAATGTCAAATTTCAAACTTTCCTTTCCTGAATAGTGTATCCATGGTTCACATTCGCTTTATTTAGATAATGCCATGAATCATAAAGGTTGAATGTAGAGTGTTTTACTACCATTGAAGATAGATGGTTATTTTATTAGAATCCGCTACATACCCTGCAGTTGTCCTGTGGAATACTCAACTTTTTGGAGGTTAGATGTTTTAGTGGTACTCTCACCTTTGTATAGCAGTTGCAACAGTTAAGACCCGATTTTAATGAACTTATATAGTTTACACACTTCCGTTCGAAGTTTTGTTGGGAATGCACCAGACAATTACCTGACTGTATTACCAGGACCCGGTTGTATCAAACTTCAATGAGGCATTAACGTGTCATTAAATGTTCCTTGAGTAATTTATCATTATATTCTGTTGTACTAACATTTTAATGACGTCGTGTAGTCATTAGCATGTCATTAACTTAATGAAGGTTCTGGGGTATCATTAATGAGTCATTAAACCCCTGGATGCTGAGGTTTTTTTAAGATCTGAAAGGTGAATGTTGCGTGAGAATTTCGTTCACGGGGCACTGGATCTACCAACAGATATAAAGTGACACAGAAATGTAGAATATTAAATTTCCTATCCTATGGTGTGAACTCAACTGAACATACTTCGGCAGTTTGGAAAATAGACACTGCTAAAGGTTATCGGAAATTTTGTTATGTGTTAAAAACAATTCTCTGCTTTTTTGGCACAGCAACAATTTATCATAATTTGGCATCTTTACAGAAGTGTGAGCAAATAAAATACTGTCTGATATCTGAACGACATAAGTATAAATGAAATGAGTTTGAGTGTTTAGGTATAACGTTATACACGCAGTCTTAAAAAATGACTTGCAAAAATTGTCGAAAATGAAATTTCCTTTATGACTCTGCCATGCTTAACACTAGGTCCTTGTAACTCAGATCACGTGGAGAGAATTTGTTGTGTTCATGGTGAACCAAACTATTCTAATAAATAGATGAAGACTGTAACTGGATAAGTTTTGGTAGAAGCCATAAAATTTCCGAGTCCCGTGCTGGGATTCGAACCACAGACCTTCTTTGTCCACATGACCAAAGAGGTTAAACCCGTCAGCAAGCTGACAAGGTAAGGATGTCATCTGTGGGATGACTCCACGCCCTGCTACATTTTGGTAGTATCACAATTTAAAAGAAATGATTACATAAGAAAGCATGTAATAACAAATCAGATGGCCCAGTATGTAAATTAGTTCTTAGATTCTCATATTGTCCTGTTTGTGTAGATGTATTTGGACTAATTTTACACCATTATTATAGAGTACTAGCCATATGTTTAAAGTGTAATGAAATTACTGAACGTATTACAACATTTTAGTTGATGTCATTGCTTGTTTTATGTATTTTGCGACGTCGGAAAAAGACGACATTGGTATGTTGATTAGTATATCTTACCTAAATTTCATTAATTGTATAAAGTTCTCATTTTTATCTTTCAGAATATAACACTGTTTTGACAGAACATAAAATGACTGATTTATCATTTAAATAATGTCCTGAGTAGATAAAGTTAGATGGTTTGACTGTGTATCTTAATGTCAACAATACAGCACCTGTTTGACATCATTTTATGACAATAATACTTCAAAGCACACAAATATATTTTTGGGGATAAAAGCTTTCTTTATTTAGGATTATGTGGCTATTTCTCTTTATAAGTATACAATGAAAAATGCCAGACACTTGGCATTGGTGACAACAATCATTTGTAATGTGATTATATAATGTCTGAGGAATTCAGTGATGTGTTTGTTGTCGTTGAATATGAAATATACATGATGTAATAGGCGTCCCATGACTGGCCTTCGCGAAACGTGATTTTGAGAACACTATCCATTTTGGTGGAAAGCTCACTTCGGCATTGGTGTTTGTGTATTTTCCAAAACATCCCAAGATTCTAGGTTTATCGGCTATGTTTCAGAACTACCATTGGTGATTGGCACACGTTTGCATCGGGAATTGTGGGAAGTATTTAGGGAATCCCCAAATTTAATGAAAACATTCAAATTAGGACGTCATTAGATAATGATATGCTAAAAAGTGTTTGATACAACTGATTTTAATGATTATTAACGAATGATGCATTAAAGAAATAATGCATCATGAGAGTTTAATGTTGATATTAGTTAATGAAGCAATGATACAACCAGATCCGGGTCTAAGTATTAAATTGAACAGTACCAGTGAAAATCAACAATGTCATATTTTTGCAGCACATAGTGAGGGATCCTCACAAGCCTTGACAATGTTCAAGTATGTTGAACCCATTATTTCACTTTCTAAAATATTTTGTATGATAACTTATGACTAATAAGGATGATGTATAGTCTCATGACATTGCCAGTGATCAATATAAACACTCTAATGTGATATATATAATATGAAGTAATATCCCACAATACATGAAGTACCTCAAGTAATGGATTTCGATCACGTTAAATATGTCAGATAAAACACCAACTAGAGAAGGAATGTCATATTCAAATTGTGTACAAACAATATCATTAGGCGTCATCAGACCACCTTTTATCGGATTGCAAACTTTCCCGGAGTTGTAGGCATGATCGACGGAATACATGTCCCAATACAAGCAGCGACAGAAAATGAAAATGAGTATGTAAACTGACATCTTTACAAGATCATCAATACACAGATCGCTTTCAATAGTGAAGACCTCTACCAGGTAATCGATTGCAATATTCTCCCTATCAGATGTCACCTTCTCGGTGACATTGGTATCCCTGTAAGAAGTGACTTCTCATCCCAAGACCAGTGCAGGGATGACAAACAAACTACAACATGTATGTAAACTTTAATGTAAAGTTGCCGATTATGTTCATCAACTTAGAGTTGAGTCCATTGTATTTCCCTCAAACAAACATTTGGCCATCGTACTGATTAAACGTTTCATAGATCACAAATGCTGTTACATTTGGTCTAGATAATGGAAGCAGATACAACAGACAGTTTTCACCAAATACGAAATATTTACATCACTACCATATTTGTAATCAGGTTGTAATTCTTTTGCTGAATATTTGTGGAAATAAGGAACATTGTTTTTCAAACATCATAAACCTTCCAAATAATCTCTGTTTTCATAATCCTGAAAATATCATCTTAGTCACCTTATGCACATTACTTTTTGAATGTCATCACAAATATTCCATGTAATTTAATTCTAGATGACATCTTCATGTAGCTACCGTTTCTGACATTTCTGTGCCGCTATTGTCAACAACTCATGCTAATTCGATTGGATAAACGAGATCGTGTAAAGGCACTTTCGTTTGGGTCCCAATTACAAGAAGAATTCTTCTCGAGAGCTGTGTACTGCAGCATGTACCAAACCGTGGCATGGCATAGCGTATGGTTGCAGGGGCTTATGTAGCAAAAATGCTTTCCGTGGAAAGTGCATGTTAATTTTTGAACCACTGATAATTGTAATCACTATTGCATATGGATTCAGAAAAAACATGGTTCCATTTTTTCTGATGATTATAAGCGTCATTCTGGAGTAACTGAACATCGGCACCCATAATCGAGCTGCAACACCAATGTGTGAAAAAATATTTTATAAACCTGTAACAACATAGGCATGTAGTATATCAAAATGTACCTGACCGCCTTCGTGGTGTAGTGGTGAGAGCGTCCGCCCGGAGACTAAAAGGTCGCGGGTTCGATCCCCAACCGCGTCATACCAAAAGACGTTAAAATATGGTACTTGTTGGTCCCTGCCTGGCGCTCGGCATTAATGGGTACAACAAGGACTGGTCGGCTCGGAGTCAGTATAATGTGTCTGAGTGGGGTATTCATGCTTCACTGCGGCATAGTATCTCAGTGGGCTAGCTTTATAAAACCAGCTTAAGTCTGGGCTAGTACAAGCAGCCACACATACACATACACACGCATGCACGTCGTAATATGAGCTAAATATTCTCAAGCACGACGTTAAACCCAATTTCACCTCACCTCAAAATGTACCTTATGTTGGGTGTTTTACAACTACCATTATATATCATAAATCTCAATAATATATGTATGCATAATAATTACTTAGTTACTAATAAAATACTAGATAGATTTCAATGAAACTTACTGGATTTCTTGGGTATGTCCCCAGGGCAAATCAATTAGATGTTGAAGAAAGTACACTCTTCAAAAAAAGAAACGCAAAACCTCAATTACAGTCAGGCCGCGGTAATCCGGTCCTCGTTAATCCGAATCCACCGACTTCCGAACGATACTCACTGGGCACCAAATCATCTCCCTATATATTGTATATAATTGACACCTCGTTAATCCGACGATTCAGTTTCCGCCTCCGAACGCTGGTCAGTCGGAATGGATTGGACTAATTACGTTGTAAACAGCTGCATTAATCCGAACGATTGAAGTTGACCGCGCTGCTGACTGGTCCACCCAAAGTGACACGTTGTTTGTTTAGCGACTTAGCGACTCGGACTTACGTATAGGTAGCGATTTCTTGCTTAATATGTTCCAAATAGCATTATTTTACCCAAAACTTTCGGCTAAATCTAAAAGTTTTCGTTTACGAGGACGGTATCCATTGCCGTAATATGATTGGCTGCCTTAGGTCACGTGTCTGATTTTGACCAATCACGACCCTTATAGCAGACTGTAGTGAAAAAGCGTCATTAGAAACCAATTTGTATCCAATAAAATCGCTTCTTACAACTGTGAAAATGCTCTCGGCAAGGGTTCAGTGATGTTGTTGATGTTCAGAGCTTTCGAACGATACCCGAGATCAAACGATTCGCCTCCCATGTTATTCATAACGATGCTTCAAACGCAGGTATTTTCCGTTGTTATGTCATGTTACCGAGCGGAAAGCCACAGATAACGGGAAATAGGCGACCATACATATTATTTAAGAAATCTTTTTATAATAATTTTCTGATGACGTAAAAATGAAAATATAAAAGAAAAAGGCACGGGCATGTTATGACATGTCACAAATGGAAACAAATCGCAATAGTTTTTGCTTCTTTCGTGGTTTATCTGGACGTTATAAATGTAAGCTTGCATTTTCATTCAAAAATAATTCTATTTAAGTTGTAGTGGTATCAAGGGGAAGTGCATATACTGTGGTTTCAGCAGTACAAACGTTTCACTATCCGAACGTTTTTTTTAAAAAACAAAAGTGTTCGTATTAACGAGGTCTGACTGTATATGTAAATCAACGAAAAAACTGGTACAGCATTGAAATTATGTAGAGCAATATGTTGGAATATCGTGCACATTTCACAAGAATGACAGTCATCATAGTCATCACTGCTGTCCACGAGGTGGCGTTGACGTTAGTACCTCGTATGGCCACCTATTACTGCTAGAACTGCACGACACCACCTTGACACAGATCAAATCAGTTGTTGGATGCTTCGTTGTGGAATCTTTCTCCATTCCTCCTGCAGCATGCTGAACAACTGTTAAAGGGTCAATGGCGGATTACGGCGTTGACGTACATGTTTATCGATCTGATCCCACGGGTTATCAACTGGTTTCAGATCCGGGCATCTGGAGGGCCAGGGGAGGACACTGATGTTGTTATTGGCCAGGTAGTCCACTGTAGCACGTGCTGTGTGAGGTCTGGCATTGTCCTGTTGGTACAGCTTACTTTGGCGGTCAACAAGGCGATGCACGTGAGGACAGAGAATATGGTCGATATATCGAGCAGCCGTTAGATTGCCTTGGGCAAGCACCGATTCCGATCTGCAGATGTATGAGATGGCTTCCCACACCATGACACTAACGCCATCAAAACTGTCCACTTGCCTGATGCAGTTGGGTGCAAAACGTTCAATGTGTGGTCTGTAGACACGTTGTCTTCCGTCACGTCATTTGAGGGGATACATGATTCATCACTGAACCATATGTGCCTACAGTTTCCAAGGTTCCATGGCTGCACCAGTGTTACACCACCTGACTCGCGTACGTTGATGTAATCCTGTCAGACACGGGGCAACTTTTGGATGTTTGGCAGGCATACCTGCCTATCGGAGATGGTTCCTGATTGACTGGTCAGGCATTCCCTGGGCTCCAAACTGTTCTTGTGCTGTGTCCCTGGCGGGACAATGGCAGTCACATAGGTGGGTTACCCGGATGTAGCAATCTTGGGCTGTAGTGGTGACTTGCGGTCTTCCTGGTCTTGGATGGTCATTTGTCGAATTGTAATGCACAAAATTATCCCACAAACGAGGTATTGTGCTGGGGTGAATGCTGAAGTTCCTCGCCACGACACTCTTTGATTCGCCAGCTTGTAATCATCCAATGGCAATATTTCAATCGGCACCTTTGAGACGTTCCATTTTCTCATCCAGCATTTGCAAGGGTCTTGAATGAATTTGGGAGATGCACTTGGGTCTTTTATAGACTTAAGTCGTAGATATAATGATAGTTCGAGACCAAGTCCAACAAAAGCCTCTGTAAAGCTCTATTTCACAAATAGAGCTTTTGTTAGGCCCTAAGATCTCGCCCCCATTGCATATACTACTTTTGAACCCCCAGTTAACTTCCCGACCCCACGTGACACAATAGTGTCGCTATGCCGTGTTGACAGGAGGTAACATTGTACCGTACTGTATGATCAATAATTCCTCTCTGACGAAACCTCTCCCTGGCCCATCTCTCAAGTAGTACAAGTTCGGCTCGTCGGCTTTGATGTCCACTTTATCTATGTTGTAAGTTTTGACTGACCATATCGGATTGGTGGCCCGCTTACGACTATCCCCTTCGTGTTCCCCCGGCTGGTAGAGGTACCTCACGAGGGCCTTATCTGGTACCTGTTTCTCCTTCCCACGCGATGGTGCAGCCGACTCTGCCACTATTGATTTTAGTTTGATAGTGTCGGCTGGTTTCTTGCCGGTGAGACGGGTGGTTTCATGGTTGAAGGCCGACACCACCTGAGGTAACCGCGCTACCCATTCTGTCGATCGTTTTTCCGGGTTGACCATCTCTCTCGCATACTGATGTCCAAATAAGCGCTCGGCCAAAGTCCTATTGAATCTCTCAACTATGGGTTGGCTGCGATGGGCTCCGGCCGTGCCACGCCTGACCTTGGTATCGTGTTTGTCTAGCAGTTGTGACACGGCACCCATGAACTCCCACCCGGGGTCAACTTGCAGCTCTGTGGGCCACGTCAGCGGACTGTGTTTGTACATGCGTTCGAATCCACGGGCTACCTGGGACGAGTCTTTCGCGGTCAAGGGTTCGGCTTCCTTGTAGCGACTGGCCACGTCCAAGACGGTTAGGGCATACTTGTACCTCTTGTCGTGGGGTAGGAACAGGAGGTCGGCCTGGTGAACGCTATTGGGTATGTTAATACCGAACTTCCTTCTAGGCACGTAGCGTGGTACCGGTAAATAGATCTGCCACAGGGCTTGTTTTTCAAGCCACGCTTTGGCCTCGTCCGGGGGTACTCGCACCATTTTGGCCAGCTTATGTACGGCGCTAGCTTCTTTCCAGTACCCACGCGGGCTGTAGTAAATAGCCTCAAACTTTCTTTGGTTCCGTGGCATCCCGACAGGGTATCGTATTTATATATACACCTATGTTCTTGGTTCAATTTTCTCATGCCCGTACGCTTACGTGTTGATCCCATCAATAGCTATCCAATGCTTAGTGTCCATCGGCGACAGGGACGTCTTGTTTAAAGTCAGTCCGTATATCCTATGCCCATCACCTAAGCGTGTTCATTTTATGTCTGAAGGTATGGGTCTTGAACAGGGATTCCTTGAATCTGGCGTGTTTGATGTGTTGTTTCACAACGTACTTCTTAACACCCTTCGCCTTTCGGATCTCACCATTGTCGGCCTTCAGGATGGAGTACATCTTGGGTCTCAAGCCTATGTACTCTGCTATGGGTGTGCCAGCACACTCGTCCTTCATCTTACCGAGGACCTTTTTATTTACCGTGCTGTGTATGGCATGGTCCTTGGGGTAGTCGCTGGTGTCGTACAAATCGAGGCGTTTCTTCATGTCCTCGTACACGTCCTCGGTTCAAATCTCCATCAGCAGGGAACCCGTGTCAGTGTACAGCACTTCACACCTGTCGCCGTACTGTTTCTTCAGTTCGTCGTAGTAAAAGTCGTACATCAGGTGTTTGGATAAATCGAGGATGCTCATCCCCACGTAAACAGGCCGGTTGAATTTGATGTGGCTTTTCTTCATGTGTAGGGCAACCAGATTGTCGGTGAATATCTTGCTCCGGTTGAATGCTGGGCTGGCTATCAGTCTCCTGAGCTTGTCATCCTCTTTCGACCGAACCAGCTTCACGGTCACGCGTTCCCTCAGGTTCTCCACCAAACACAGAGTTACCAAACACCGAGTTGTTCATGAGCTTGTAGAGTTTTTTCTCAAAGTCACTGGTGGCCAACTTTCGCAGAACCGGGTTCATTCTGATGTAGGGCTCCATCCAGGGGCTCTGGTCGAACACGAGCACCCTGTGTATTTTGGTCAGCCTCATACCCAACGACAGGTACAGCTGTAGGTTGCGATAGTGAACGATGTACTTGGTCTTATTCATTAAGTTAGGCACTAGTTTTTCAACGTCTGCCACCCGCCCACCTAGCAAGGTACTCAGACATCCAGTCTGGGTTAACCCTCATACGTTCGGGGGCCAGGGGGTAGCTGTTGTGCGATGTGTGTGTAATGCCTTGGGGTATTCCAAGTCCACCTCGAGGATATAGCCTTTGTTCGAATCCGGCGCGATGCTCATGACATCGATCTCGTGCGATGCCCATTCGAATCCCCCTGTGGGTAGATACTGGCTCATGGCCCAGCCGTACAGGTTGTTGGTGTCGAGGTAGAGAATATGATTGGTTGGCTTGCTCGGGTCGTAGCCCTTCACGTATTGATTATTTGCTTTCGCGTATCATTTGGTAGCCATGGAAATCCCACCTCGCAAGCCTTTCTCAATGAATAGTTGCATGTCGTAATCGGTGAGCAATTCCAACTTAACTCCGGTATTATTCAGCAAGGCATCCCAAGATAGACCTGGGCTGGTGTAGTACCATGCGGGGTCGAGTTGATACTGCTTAAAACACGTCCGCCTAAACGTCTCGAACACGTCGGCTAGCAGGAGTACATCTGTCCTCAAGTACAGGTCGTGGTAGTCACCCAGATTCTTACAGCCCAGTTTATTCCATACGTTAATCGCGTCCGAGTAATCGTCTTGGGTGATTGTCGAGTCAGTAAGGTTGTTGTAAAATCGGTTGATAGGAGGCAGTCGGGTCTCGGCGAAATTGGCCCAACCATCCATGTACTCGTAGGGGTGCACGCCCTTCCTCATCAGCAGGGGGCGAGTTTCGGCGTCGGTATATCGATCGGTGATGGGGAATGTATCGTTGGCCTTGACCAGACTGTCGAGTGACGACAGGAGGAACTGAACCGAGTCGATGAACCTCAGGCCATTCAAGCTGAAGGAGATGTATCTCTCCATGTTGTTGGGGATGCACGTCAGGTTGCCGTCGACTTTCGCGATGGCCTGCATGATCAAGTGAGAGTCGTACCCTCTCAAGTTGTGGAAGACCACGGGGATGTTTATTGTCTTGGGGGTGATTCTAAGCTTGAGGTTACACACGCTGTGAGCGGCGCCTCTATACTTACCTGTGACGTGGCAGTGATCTCTCACCCGAATCACCGTTCAGTAGGCTATCACACACATGGCAGTGAGTGCTGCAGCCATGAGCTAGCCGGTCGGCTTGAGTCATACGCATGGGAGCGACTGTGTATAGTGCATTCCTAATACTTTTCTCTTCCTCCTGCAAACACTTTAGAAATTTTTCACTAGGAGGGAGTGGTTCTGTACACTATGGGAGCTTTCGTTTCCCCATCACATCGGACGACCACGTATCCAAACCCACAGGCCTCGTGCTCCTGTGTTTTTTGTGTGTTGGGGGTACCCCAAACCTCAACGGGTTTGACCAAGGCTTCGAAGTCGACGTAGATGACATAAGGCACGGACATCTGGTTATTGTGGTTGGCGAATGTCAGGATATTGTCGCCTTCCTTAGGCATGTCGTCTCGTATGGCCGTCTGCCCCACACCTTGGCAATCCTCCCGGTGGGATTCCAGCAGGTCGGGTCGGCTGAAACAGTGCAGGCATCGTACACAAAAGTGTTTTTTCCCAACGTGTTTCGACTGGTCGTGCAACAGCCTGCTGAGTGTAGTGATACTTATCATCTCGCTGGATCATGAATATATTTATAACGCGGCGACCCAACATTGGACTGACCCTGTGCACTTTTGTTGTGTTACCTTCGTGCCCTAAGACGTTTATGGCTATATCATTCTGTTTTTTCTATTTTAGTCATCTGGGATATGGAGGTGGGTTCATCTATACCATCCCAGTTGAGCCCATCGTCTTGGGGATAGCTAGAAAGCCTGTCCGAATGAGTGTCAGCTGGAAACAAGGCTGACCTGATAGCTAACCTCATGCAATCGTCTCCTCTATTCTTGATGTTGACCATGGCCTGTTTTGCTTTGTAGTAGGGGGGGCAAGTCTAGGTACGACCCGCCTCTGAACGGCACGTAGTTAGCTATGTCTAGATAGATAGACATTATCGATTTTATCCACGACCCACCCGGAACCCATGTGTGTATAGCGTTCTAGGTATTCTCGTATCTGCTGAAAACTGATATCGATTGACTCGTCTATAGTCTCGGTATGAGTCACGACTTCTTGCCTACCTCGGAAGTAAGGCTGAACGTACTCAGTGACCCCATTGGGGGTTCCCCCCTGCTGTTTATCGAGTGACACTTTCACTGTGATTTGAAACTTTATACTTCCCAAATCGTTTAGTTTCTCATTGACTTTATCAGCGATTAGAGGCTTGATATCGGCGATGTCTATGTTCCTATCAACATGCATGCGCCAGCCTCTCAAATAGTTACCTACAGCGCGCGCTCAGTGCGCATGAACTCTAGGTCAATAGCTCTATTCTGCCGTAATAGTTCTACAAGCTGTGGCTTCCTCATACGGGAATAACCTATTAAACCCAACCCGGGGTCAAATAGGTCCACAGCACCCCATTGCTGGTTGTAAGAGGCGACCAAATTGGGCAACCCGTTTGCCGTGGGTTGCATCCCTGTGTTGGCAGAGGAAGGGAGTCTGGTGGTTGAGGATGACGGAACCGGCAATACTGTTCAATAATCCAACACACCACTTCGACCCTGACTTTGCCTAGACGGGTGGTAGAATAGGCCGATTCTACCAATCGGCTGGTCACGCCTTGCCCTGTGCATGGAATGTCTATACAAAATTTGGTATTACATAACACTTTTGACCATGTTCAAAATGTTAACTAATATTCTACCAAAACAAATTAGCCTCGCAGACCCATGCACAGAAGGCTAATTGGCTCATGGGTCAATCTGGTGATGCTGACCTCCGATTTTCAGTGTCGTCTCCAATTGATTGTCATGGACAGAACCATCCTGACCTTTAATCTGGTAGGCAGCTACAGCATTTCATGTCAAATTCGCTGGAGTATAACACCCCCTTATCCCTGGTCTTTGCAGCTTGGAGACCCGCTGCAGTATAAGATCATCCTTGTTGACACTCCACGGTGGGTGGGAGAGGGATGCCGAACCACATTACTAACGACATGGCTTCCCAATACCCGGTTCAAAACGAAGACCCATGGATACCTACAACTCCTCGCCTGACGAGTACGCCCTCGACCTGACTACTGGCCACGCTTCCTGATCATTGAGGCTTGTGACAAGCAACCTTTGCAATTGAATCCTTTTGCAATCTCCAAAGGTATCGCTGGTATCTGCGGAGAGGTTGCCAATGTTACAAAGCTTCGATCTGGCTCTCTCCTGATAGAATGTACCCGGAAACAACAATCACTAAATCTCCTCAAAATACAAGAATTTGTCAATATCAAGGTCGCTGTCTCAGCACACAAAACACTTAACTCGTGTAGAGGCATTGTACGGGACAGAGCTCGATGCCTGTCTGACATGACTGAAGAACAAATTGTCAAGGAACTCTCTCAGCAATCCGTCACAGCCGTAAAATGATTCACCTTCAAAAAGGATGGTGTTGTTCAACCAACGAACACCTATCTCTTCATGTTCGCGCGAGCAAACATTCCTGACTCGATCAGAGCTGGTTATTGTAGCAGTGGTGTCGAGGTTTATTTCCCCAATCCACTCCGGTGCTACAACTGCCAAAAGTTTGGACATGGATCCAAGTCCTGTCGTTCCTCTGCTGTTTGTTACCGCTGTGGTGACAAGCATGAGGGCAACGACTGTACTAAGGAAGTGAAGTGCACAAACTGCGGTGGTAACCATATGGCCTCTTCCAAGTTCTGTCCAGTGTGGCAACGCGAATCCAGATACTAAAGATCAAGCACAAAGAAAATATCTCCTTTCACGAAGCAAAGAAGAGGGTTGCAAGTTTAACTGCAGCCCCTTCAACCATCACCTACTCTTCTGCTGTCTCTTCAAGACTTCAAACCATCCGCGTTTTGTCTCCAAGAAACCTACCTTAAAAGGACCGATAAATTTGACATCCGTCGGTACAGTTCCTACCACTCCTTTTCTCCTCCCGGTGTAAAAGCTACAGGAGGCACTTCTATTCTGGTGAGGCAGGGCGTCCTTCATAGCCCCGTTCCACTTAAAACCAACCTACAAACTGTTGCTGTCCGCATGACTCTGAACATAGGGTTTACACTATGTTCCCTCTATCTCCCCTCCCACCTCAACTGTTCGCCTATCAGATCTTCAGAACTTATATGATCAACTCCCAAAGCCCTGCATAATCATGGGCGACTTCAACGGCCATAACCCTCTCTGGGGGAGTACTGATACAAATAGTAAGGGAAAGGTCCTTGAAGAGTTTCTCTCAAATAATGATGTATGCATCTTCAACGATGGATCAAACACCTACCTCCATCCTGCCACTGGATCATACTCTGCTCTCGATCTATCACTTACAGATTCTAATCTTTTAAATGAGATCGAATGGTCGGTCCACGACGACCTTTGTGGAAGCGACCACTTCCCAACAATTCTTACTCCTATCAACCCCACGGATGAACCACCATCAACAAGATGGAATTTTACTAAGGCCAATTGGCCTTTATTCCAAACCCTATGTTCAGAAAAACTTAAGCCGGACAACTTCAGGAATGTTCCTGACCCCATGGAACTATTTTCAGACGTCCTAAATGCCATCGGAGACAAAACTATTCCAAAGTCCTCTGCAAACCCGCACATACGCAAACCATGGTTTGATACAAACTGAAAACAAGCTAGGAAAAATAGGAGGAAGGCGGAAAAATATTTCCGACAACATCCTACAGTGCATAACCTGAATGCTGTTAAAATGACAAATGCCAGGGCAAAACGTACCTTCAAACAAACTAAAGGCCGGTCATGGATGAAATATGTGTCAAAAATCAACTCCTCAAGACACCCATGTCCAAGGTGTGGAACATGATTCAAAAGATTAAGGGCAAGGGTCAAAATCAGGAGTTCACCACCTGAAAGATGGTGACTCCCTCCTAACAAATAAATCTGAAATTGCAAACAAACTTGGCGAAACTTTGGCAAACCACTCCTCCTCATCAAATTATAACCCTCAGTTCCAGAAATATCAAACCCAACAAGAAAAGAAACCAGTCAATTTTAACTCTGATAATGGGGATGATTACAACGAAACGCTTTCCCTCCATGAATTACGTACTGCCCTAGGACAGGCTCACGACACTGCGGCAGGAGCTGATGAAATCCATTATCAGCTTCTGAAACACCTCCCTGACACAGGCTTGGAAACACTCCTAAATACATTTGATGACATCTGGACATCCGGACACTTCCCCCCTTCGTGGCACAATGCCATTATCATCCCTATACCAAAACCCGGCCGCGATCATACTGATCCCTCAAACTACCGTCCTATATCACTAACTAGCTGCGTTTGCAAAACCATGGAGCGCATGGTCAACAATCGATTAATCTGGTACTTGGAGACCAATAACCTCCTCAGTGACCTCCAATGTGGTTTCCGAAAAAAACGCAGTACCATTGACCATCTGGTGCGTCTGGAATCATTCATCTATCTTTTTCGACTTAGAGAAAGCATATGATACAACGTGGTAACATAGTATCCTAAAAGATTTACACGAGTTTGGATTGAGGGGTAGACTACCTCAATTCATATCTCAGTTTTTAAATAACAGACAATTTCAAGTTCAGGTGGGTTCCACACTGTCTGACTATTTCCACCAAGATCAGGGCGTCCCCCAAGGCAGCATCCTGTCTGTCACACTTTTTAGCATCAAAATTAACAGCCTCACTAACGTTCTGAACAGTTGCGTTGATGGGTCCCTTTTCGTGGATGACTTCAATATTTCATGTCGTGGTAAGAACATGCACGCAATAGAAAGGCAGCTACAACTCTGCCTTAACAAAATCAAAATGGGCCAATGAAAATGGTTTTAAGTTTTCAAAATCCAAAACAAATTGTATTCACTTTTGTCGTAAATACAAACCACACAAGGATCCAGACCTAACTTTAGATGGTACTCCCATCAAGGTAGTAGAAGAGGCCAAATTCCTTGGACTCATATTCTACCCGCCACCTGACATTCTTACCACACATAAAATATTTGAAAACAAAGTGCTTGAAGGCTCTAGACTTGCTGAAAGTAGTCTCAAATACAGAGTGGGAGGGATCAGACCACCCTCCTTCATTTGTACAGATCATTAGTTTCGCAGTAAACTAGATTATGGCTCCATTGTCTCACGGTGGAGCCTGCAAAAGCAATTTAGAAAATTAGACTCTATCCACCACCAAGGGCTGAGGCTCTGCCTGGGAGCTTTTAGGACCTCTCCGGTAGACAGTCTATAGGCGGAGGCCAATGAACCTTCCCTTGAACAACGCCGCATTAAACTCTCACTGCAGTATATCACTAAACTACGTTCATATGAGTCCAATCCAGCATACAATTGTGTTTTCAACCCGCTCTATGAAAACTTATTTCCTAAACTGCCAAGCCTGGTTCCACCACTTGGAATCAGGATCAAACCACACATATCTGCAGCTAAAATTGATCTCAACATCATTGCACCATACCGACTTCTGTCCTCACCACCATGGCAAATGGTGAAACCACAGGTTGATCTTACCCTCACCAAACTCAAAGAGTCTGAAACAAATCCCTTGGTGTTCCAACAGGAATACAACCAGTTACGTTCGAAGTATAACACTCACAGATCCATTTTCACAGACGGATCCAAGGACGATGGCCAAGTTGCCAGAGCTACAGTCATTGGAGCCAAGGCTGTCTCCTCTAGGATCCCCGACAACAGTTCCATTTTCACTGCTGAAGCCAAAGCTATCTTCTCAGCTTTGACCTACATTCAACAGCAAAATCATTCCAAAAACTTCATTGTTTTTACAGATTCATTATCCTGCCTTCAAGCACTTCTAAACGTGACTTCAAGTCACCCAATCATCCTGGACATACTAGAACTGTACAACGACTTTTCTACTGGCCAATATGACATCGTCCTCTGCTGGTTGCCGGGTCACGTCGGCATAGTAGGTAACACCAAGGCCGATGCTGCAGCAAAAGCAGCTCTTGAAAAGCCCCTATCTCCACTGCTAATCCCATACAGTGATTTCAAACCCACTATCAGAAGCTATACTCGGGACCTGATGCAAAAAGGTGGGACACTCAAGTAGGAAGAAACAAACTCCATGAATTGAAGCCAAGAATCGGTTATACCTACTTGGGTTGCCAGTCAAGACGTGATGAAGTAATTTTACGACGATGTTGTATTGGCAACAGTCAATTTACACATGACTATCTGCTAAAAACGGATGGGGATGGACCCCCCATAAGCATATTCTGCTTGACTGTGTGGACTTTACATCTGCAAGGGACTCGCATTATCACGCAACCAATCTGAAAGATCTGTTCTCCAGAGTGAGCGCTCATCTGATACTGAACTACCTGAGGGAAGTTGATCTATATCATAAATTGTAACTGTGTAATGTCACTAACGAATTTAACTGCTTTTCAATTTAGTGCTATGACATTCTCTCTTCCAAAATGACAATGTAATGAATGTGTGTCTTTGAAACGAAACCACTTTGTACTTACAATGTATATTAATGCAGACTTGTTCTCGTCACTATATGGCTGGAATAATGCCGATGTGACATAAAGCCCAACTCAACTCAACACAACCCTATTAAACCCAACTGGCGGGCCTCCTGTTGAGTGTTTCACAGTGTGGGGCTTTGCTACGGGGTCGTTTAATAATGCGACTAACCCGGCTCTCCCCAGGCGGGAATAACCCGACAACCCTAGCTCTTTTGCTCGGAGTTTTAGTTGGTTTACCATGGGAGTGGGTTGTATGTTATGTAATCTCAACAACGCTGGTTTCCTCATTCGAGAGTAACCAATTACACCTCGTTGCCTCGCGATCTGCTTGAGCTCCCGAGTAATAGACATTGCGTACACATATAACTAGGTCAATCTCTAATTGGGCCGTCGGGAAGGTAACTAAAAATATTTGTTCACCAATAATAACCGTATCGATTGTTGGCTCAGTGTCGTATTCCCGTTTTATTATTTCCAGAAAGTCGCTGATATATGAATGTAAATCAACTGATTCAGTCAAATATATTCTCTGAAGACATCCTGATTTACAACAATCATCATTTGACAGTTGATGTGTCCCAATTCTTCGAGTTTGTTAATAATAAGAGGCTTGGCATCAGTAATAGATACATGTTCAATTCGCCAGCTATTCATTATTTTTATACTTGTAAATAATCTCTAATTACACCTCTATCCTAAGGAGGCGCCTACGTTCTTTTCTGTAGTCTTTTTTTTTCTCGTAGATAAGATGATGCCTGACTACGTTTGCTCCGTGAGCTTTGCATGGGCAGTAGTGACCTTTCACCCCGACACCACACACAGAATACGTGTAGTTGATACTCTTTATATGAAAACAACAGTACCCCTCCATCCTACATTTCCTACTGCAGGTCTCGGTCTTCCCCATAAGTATGTATTGGCATCGGTATGGGGCTGGTCTCATCTTTGGTATACTTATATGAGTACTTAGTCTAATTGTTTTACAACCAACGCAGTCGCTGCTAGACCCAGCGTGATAAAGACCAGTTCTCGGTCCTTTTGTCCCGGGGATGGTGTGTAGTAACTGAGCAAGTGTGGGCTTAGGAGGGAGTGGTTCTAGCTGTTTACCGGTTAGTAGGTAGTATTCTCTCGCTGCGTCGTCGACATCATGGAATTTTTTAACGGCATGGTTCTCACGCCTGAGTTGTTCGTTAATGTAATCGATCCTCTGTACACGTTTCTTCTCGTATTCGGCTTGCGCTGCTTGAAATTTCTCAAAGGCCAGGTCGTGGCGCTTTCGTTCAGATTGTATCTCGGCCGCGTTCGACTCCCGTAGTTTCGAGAAGAGGAAATTACTCCCGGAAAATGCCGTTTACCAACGCCCCGCCGACCATCATGGCGATCGTAGCCATCTTATATATAGTTACATTTACTTCAAAATATTTTTCGGTAGGATCCCTTGTTTTACTAGGATGTCCTTGGTGGCCATCGCCATACCCAGGTTCATTATAAGCATGCCCATATCCTGCAGGTTGAAATCTAGCTTGATAGTCGGTTGTTTAAGCACCATTTGGGCCAACCGAGCGTACCCTACGGCTAGACTGGTGACCACGGTGGCGTGGTATGCATCGTTGACGAACGTTTTACCCTCAGACATTATGTATATGATATAAAAATATATATTTATAACATGATATGTGGGTTGACCTCTAATTGAGGCTCCTCTCGGGGCTCCCGGGGTGGTTGTTTATTATATAACAATAATGAGAGAGCCGCAGCACGAGAGAGCCGCAGCAGCAGTGTTGTTACTCTTATGTTGGTTAGACCACCTTTTTTTGCCGGCAGCTACTCTCTTCGGGTTCTTCTGCCTGGTGACTGTAGGATTCTCCTGGGGTGGGGTTTCCTCTGGAGGGTTCACCTCCTGTGCAGCATCCATCTTGTATACTATTATTATTATTTTTCCCCTCCTTAAATTGGCAATGCTTTGCTGTGATAATCGCCGCCGTCACCGAGGCTAAAAACATACCATATTTGTGGTACAGCACGCAGCTGATAGAGCTCAAGGCGTGTTCAATAAAAAGGTCTTTCTCAAGGTCCTCCCACAGGTAAAGGCGACGTTCCTGGGGAATGGGAAGGAAGTACGACGCATTACCAGTGTAGATCTGGGTCATAGCCGATCCTATAGTCTTTGTCATCTCAGCCCCGAGTCTAGCCTCGTATCTAGCGTACAGCTTATCAATTTCCTCGGCTGACATTTTGTGAATTTTATCCGGAGTGTAGTCCCCAAAGTATTGTTTGGCTTTACCACCAACATCCAGCACCACCAGTCTCTCTCGCTTGTCGTCACTCACCTGTGGCGACAGTTGATCCTGTGGCACCAACAGTTGTTCTAGCAATTCATCACACTCCATCTTATAATGTAATAAGCAAGTTTTAGTTTTAATAATATAATACCCGATGCAGGTGAAACACAGCGAAATGAAGGTTAAGTTGCACACGACTAGCACTTCAAAAACAACCATCGTATAGAACTGTAACAATTAATTGCTAAGCGCTAAGCTTTGCTAAGCATTGCTAAGCATTTGCTAAGCATTTGCTAAGCATTGCTAAGCATTGCTAAGCATTGCTAAGCTAAAACACCATATAGGCCACGGGTTGGTCGGTCTTGAGCATGAGCTTAGCATGTTTAGTTTCAGCGAGCTGTTTCTTCACCGATTCCCTATCATGTTTATTCATCATATCGTTCTCTCTCAAACGCTCCTCGAACGAATCCCTGTCCTTGCAGAGGAATAAGGCCACCCATAGTGTCTGCTCCCTGAGGTCTTTCAACACCGAGTTGAACTTCTGCATTAGTACCCAGACGCTGTGCTTTGCGTGCTGGCCGGAGAAGGCCAGGTACGATAGCATGTCTCTCTTTTTTGTTATCTCACGATTAGCGCTGCAGTCGTCCAGGATAAACAGCGTCGACTCCCCCTTGAATTTGTTGTGATAAGCCTTCAACCAGTCGTGCAGACGTGTTCCCGGGATCGACTCTGTGTACGTCCGGGTCCATCATCACCCAAGGTCTTTCCGTGTACGTTCTATTCATGTGCAGAGTAGGGCACATGATAACGATGTTGTCGAACACATCCCGGTAGTACCCCTCCAACATATCTAGCATGAAAACACATCTTCCCACAGCCCGTCTGCCCGCACACTATGGCGCAGTGCGGGTCGCGGGGGAAATCAATAGATGGCTTGCACGAATCTCCAATTGTCTATATTAAGTTGCGCATCCATAATCACGTACAGATATAATTTCAACTTGCCCGCGATATGAGCCTTCTTGGTAATCTGGATGGTTATCCCCTCGCTGCCGTTGTCGATGCGGCGACCGCTACCGTGCAATTTATCGTCATCCGTGGATCGCATGTCCAACCATAGCGCGTACTTGGTGGTCAGGTATTCCCCGATCTGCATGGCGGATAGGTCCAGGTCCTTGATGACGTGTTGGTGCCAGGTCGGTAGTTTCATTATCTCGTCCCACTGCTGTTCAGCGCCGGTATGAGGGCACACCCTCGATGGTCACTTCCACCTTTTCAATCTCGGGGTTGAAAAACTTCTCGCAGTCCATTCGGAACGGCTCATAATCCTCCACAGGGACGATTAAGATACCTTTCAGTGATCGCGCCGGCACGTTTAGGTTGATGTTCCACAGCGTGTCGCTCTTATCCCGACTGACCGCTCTATGTCTCAGTGTGCGGTCGTACAGGATGGCCACCTTCCCCGAGTACTGGGTTCGAACCTGCCTGGCCAGCTCCCGGCTAGTGACCATGTCGAACTCCAGAGAGATGTTGTCGATGGTGTAACTGGCTTCATCACCGTTCGGCATAGCACTACTTTGCTTTAGTCGTTAAACGTGAGCTCGTATTCAAGCCTATCATCCAGCACGGCCTGGTAAAATGGCGCGTGTCCCGTGACCAACTCGAATTCGAGCGGCAGGCAGAACCTGTTCCTGTACGCTTCGGCGATGGCCTTTTCACCGTCCGAGATCTTGTCTAGATGGTCTGCCATGAAGCCGTACCCAACGCGCAACCGAGTCGATTTGCTGATGCCCTGGTACACGTCATTGACGCGTTCTCCCTCGCTTTTCCAGTGGTCCCTGAAGCAGTGAAACACATCGCTGTCGTCGATGCTCAGCACCTCGTTACCGCTGATCTTGATGGTGGTTTTCTTGATGATGGCTCAACTTACGTTCTGCACTAGCTCGTGTTTGTCGTTGTCGGAGGTCAACGTGAGGTTGAACGTCAGTCGAACCGTGCCTGGTACGATAAGGTCATTCTCACCCAGGTTTGGGAATCTAACCAGCAGCGTTTGGTTCTGGTCTATCTTGCTGGGATTGTTGGTGATGGTCACCGACTGACGCACGGCTCTGACGCCTAGAGGCTCTCTTGATCTTCGGAAAGGATCTAGTTTCCTACCATACATTGTTATATAGATAAAATATAAAAGTTTAATATAAATAATGAGGCCATGCGGCCATGAGGACATCCCGATGGATATGTGGGATAATAGTGCCAAGGCGTTCGACGAGCAGGAGACCTCGGTTTGGGGCAAGGCTGAACTCATCAAACAAACCTCCAACGTTTTTATTGGGGTGCAACCTCTTGAGACTATTCCAAGTTTTTAGCTGAACTCTTGTGAATAACCGAGATCAATCGAATAAAGAACCGCTTGCCTTATCAACACTCAGCAGTCGCCATGGGGTGACTTTCTCCGCGATGAACTAGGCTTCATAGATTACGGTGGCGCACGACCTAAAGCCCTTCCCCCGGAGGCTGTTCAAGATCTGCAAGACGTCAGGGGTGCCACATCGGATCAAGACATGGCTGATAGCATTGAAAAGCTGTTGACCACCTACCATAACAAACCCTTACCCGGGTTCGAATTTACCGTTCGGGAACTGCGGGGGCTGGACAAGGCCATGCAAACCATTCCTGGGTCACTCATCGACAACACGGCCAAACTGGACGCGATAGACGACCACATCGCCCGTGAAAAGGTCAAACTCGGTGAAACGGAGGACGAGTCTCTGAAAGCCACCATCGAGGAACGAATACGTAATTTGGAAGAGGAAAGGAGGACACGGCTGGAAACGGCATCCTCCTTCCGAGACCAGCTTCGAAACCATTGATTGGGAAACCATTGATCGAGTCCTTTACCAGGACACCACGCTAGCTGACAGGATCCGAATCCTGTTCCGAGAACAAGGCATCACCATCGCCAGCATTCTGACGGCATTGGGCTTCTTCATATCAACCCTGGTCGTGTCGCTGACGCCTGCCGGCGGCAGTGGTACACCAGGTGGTACACCCACTGATGGCGTCAGAGACTGGATAAAAAAACACCTGAAATCCCTCGGGGAGGCCCTGGCTAAACTCGCTGGTAAGGCCGACGAAGCCCTGCCCGGCATCCTGGGTAGTATCGTCTCGTGGCTGCTCAGCACGCTGGCTAAAACTGTCACGTGGCTTGGCCAAAACCTGTGGGCAGCCATCGTCGCCGTGGTGGGTCTGGTGTACGTAGCGGCTAAGGAATTTTTAACCAAATGAGGCCAAATCCAACCGTGACCCCGCCCACCACCAACGCTGTTTTACGATCGATGTGTTCCTTGTTTTCAAGGGTTGTGGGGGGGTGGCTTGATGCCCAACTTTTGGCCTGCCGTGGCTATGGTTATTTCGTTGTTGTAGCCCACCACTTTGTTGATTCTCAGCCGCATGTCGCTCGGAGCCATGTACAGTCCCACATCGAACTAGTAGTCGACTTTCGACCGGGCATATTCCAACACATCTTGATATCGTCGGATGGCACCCGGTAGATCGACCGGGGAGGCTATGGCATCCTCGACGTTAGCAACGAACTGTTTCTGCGCATAGTAAGCAGTCCCCTTGTCGAGGATACTGGAACGCGTTTGCGCCTGTGCACCTAACAGCACCCACACGTACGTTCGAATCGAGTCGTTCAAGCGTTCGGTGCCGGCACAAGTAAACCCTTTCGACATGTCCAGCATGAACATTTTCAAATCATCCGCAGGCCCCTGCTCGAACCTCCATACTCGGTAATCCTTGCTGTCATCGAAAGCCATGTAACGGTCATCCCACTCGTTTGTTGTGATATGATACGACTTGTAACCCCAATCTTTCACCAGCTGTTTGCTGGCTTCTGCGATATGCATATTGTGAGCGATGGGGATACCCAACCCATGGTGCGGGCCCGGCAAACGCCAATCCGTCTTCGGGTCTAGTTCGAATTCGTTGCAAACACGTTCGTAGGCCCGTCTATCGTACTGGTTGTTTACTGCGTCCCATGCTTTGTCCTGTGGGATCGGAGCGCTGAACTCTTTGAGGATACGCCTGGCCTGGTAGTACACGTGGAACGTGAACACAGACTGACTCAGCGGTCCCTGTCTAGTGTCAGTTAATGTCAAGCAACACCCCGTTGTAGAGCGTTCATAGGCCCGTCTATCGTACTGGTTGTTTACTGCATCCCATGCTTTGTCCTGTGGGATCGGAGCGCTGATCTCTTTGAGGATACACCTGACCTGGTAGTACACGTGGAACGTGAACACAGACTGACTCAGCGGTCCCTGTCTAGTGTCAGTTAATGTCAAGCAACACCCCGTTGTAACGCACCACACGGCGAAGTTGAGTTGATTCTGCCAGAACTGCATCGGGTTGTTGAACCAAGCGTGGACTACCTTAACGTTAGTCACCGAAAACCTATACCTAGCAAATACATCTATAAACTGGGCGCCGAAATACAACCCAGCAGCGTTGACCACAATCTTCATGTGTGGGAAATCTATGTCCAGTTTAGGGTAAAACACTCCTGGCTTGTACATTTCTAAAGTATTATATAATGGGTATATATACTCTAACATGTACGTAACACTTCCAGGAATAACGAGCGGCGAGGCCGTTCAGCTGATGCACGCGACCGATAACACGTCGGGTCAACTCGAAGTCGCACTCTGCAATATCACCTACCTGCCGCGATGGACTAACATCAACGCCAACAACAATAAGCTGTTCGTCAGTGGTGCCCGCAACCAGATAACTGACGGCTACTATAGCGTGTGCTCGCTAAGCGATGAGGTCTTCAAACCCTTGGGAGCCGAACTCAAGATGAATGACTCAAACCGCACAGTGGTGTTAATCAACAACGGAATAAACCCCTTGAGGCTCGGCTGGCCATTGGCGAGGACACTCGGGATGTCGCCTGATGAGATAAAACCAACAACTACCGTCATAGGCACGAAGTTACCCGATCTAGTACCGTACCGAGAGCTGTGCGTTCATCTCGGCCAGCTGAGCACAACGGACAACATTCAAGGGGGTCACCCTTCCACGATACTGAGAGCCGTACCGGTGAAAACGGAGAAATACAACGACAGTAGAACCGAGTCGTTTTCACTGCGGCAGTATAAGAGGTTAACTCGGGGCAACATCCCTGAGCTGGTAATATCGATTGTTAGATATAAATCATAATCCTGTGAATATAGGATACCTCAGCATAACGCTGCACATAAAATGACTAGCGCACAAGGCCCGGAATGAGGTTGAAAAATGCATCAATCGCGGGGATCTCGACCTCGGGGACACACGGAGTTCGACGACCCGGAGTAGATGGTAAATTATGCGCCTTGCAACTGAAAAAACAACATTTACAGGCGTTGAAGTCCCCTCCGGTGGAACACTAGGTGATATAGTAGATACCTCAGGAGCGACCGTCAACACTCGGTACACCCTAGTCCGCACCGGTGATGATAAATGGATGGTATACCCATCGTTCGGAGGCAAATTGTTCGACATAGAAGATGTTGAGAGAACGACCGTCGCCCGAAACAAGCCATATACGCTCGTCTTCACTGACGATGACAAGTCGGTGTTGTTGCCCGCTAAAGACGACTGGTTTTTCAATATTAGCCTCGACTCCCCCTTCATGTTCTTGGAGAACAAAGACAACTACCTAAACAAAGTCGTGAACAACGGAACCCTGCTCGTGGCTTACGTCCCGGCTCAGCTGAGCCGCCAGTATGGCAGCCCACATACTATCGAGTAAACCGGGAGTGCAAAACGTGACATTGCAGTTGGTGTCTGAATTCAAAGGCGTGGTCAACATCCTGGAGAGTCTACCAGCAAACTCCATGCTGGTCATCAAAGTCTACCTAGGGGAGCCATCGCAGGATGAAGTCGAAATCGTGAAGGGGGTCAAACTCCGGTGGGGGAAACAACACCAGTATGCCGTTTGCACTGTTTACGTGCGGGTGGGTGCCGACTCCCACATCAGTCTGCAGGGGGTCACCGTGACCGTGGAAGACACGATATCACTCACCAAGATCTTCCTACCCGACAACATACACTTCATGGGGGTGAAGTGCGCCCCTGTGAAATTATCAGAAAAACAATTGGAAACTATCTCGTAATAGTATTATAGCAATGCCCAATCATCGTCCCAACGCCACACTTAACGATCTAGGGGACACGGAGGGATTCGATCTGCCCGACAAGGAAGACACCTCATACGTCCTACACTTCAGACAACATGTATAGGCGGGCGGCAATGGTCGATCATCTACCCAAAATCACACTCGAGGGTCTAGGAGGCACAATGGGGTTTGATCAGCCCGGCGTGAACGGCACCTTTTACGTCCTACTCTTACTAGGGCGGCGGTAATGCGTCGCGGCAGCCTCTGCCAGCCGACTTTAGAGAGCCCAAATGGTTTATCAACATGTCCCTCACCGCACCTTATATCTCGTTAGACAAAGATGGCTATGTCTCCGAAAGTAGGAATAACGGTACCTCTCTCGGGGTTTTCATTACGGGGCCTGATGTAGGTATCCCACTAACCCGGATCGAACGAACAACATGTTAGTTTCAACCAAAATAATGAATTAAAGTTTTACACCCTCAATTCCCGATTAGATCCTATATTTATGGCCAACCCTACACACTCATCATAGAGAGTCCATTTTGGGGAACCTTTCATAGTTCAGCACTACCACTTTTATCCGGGTTGACAATACAATACAGGACGCCATCGCCACGGAGGCCAACGTTGCCCGATTATCATCATACAATACCGAACCCCTCAATGGGTTATATAGTCCCAGCTAATAGTAGGCCTCCCTGGGGTTCGATGGCTTGAGAGTAGAGGGGCCTATTATCCTCTCACCTATTTACCTGCCTGAGTGTCTGCACCTCATAAGTCCCAAATACATTCAGGAACGTTTAAATAGCACACAATTAGAAAATATCTCATAACATATATTAATGCACACAGGATGGGGCTATACCCAGTCGTAGTAGAGGAAGTCGCTAAGACCCTTGCAGAACCGTAAGAGCAGTTCAGCTTGAGACAGTTATGTGATGTAAAGCGCCAACTAGAACAAGACCAGCGACAGCGGAAAAGCACTATATAAGAAGTACCATAGAGCTTTCAATATCGTGGATGGGACTGATACTGCCCTTATGGCAACCAGCATGGGACTAGGGGCTGCAAGTGTTGGGTTGTTAGCCACCATCGTGGCCGCACCTATAGTGCTAGGCATTGAAATAACAGCTGGGATGGTAGGGGTGCGAGGTTGGTGTTTAAGTTTGTATCCCGCAGACTGCACCGTAAAGCATTGAAACACGAGATCAGGGTTCTAGCCGAAGCAAAGTTAAACACCACAGACGACCATATTTCCACCGCACTCACTGACAAGATCTCAGAGGAGGAGTTTCGTTTGATCCTCTCTGAACTCACAAAATATAACAAAATGAAACAAGAGATTCGATCCAAGTCTCGTAAGACTGCCATCAGCGAAGCCGAGAAAAAAAAGTACATAGAACAAGGCATACAACAAGCCCAGCAAGCCTTCATTACGAAGACCAAAGAGCTCATAGGCGATTCACACTAACTGTTTCATCGAGGTCAACACGACATAGAGCTATCACATGATCAGGAAAGTGCTAGTTCGGGGCCATAACTAGGGGTTCAAAAGTAGCATATGCAATGGGGGCGAGATCTAAGGGCCTAACAAAAGCTTTATTTGTGAAATAAAGCTTTACAGAGGCTTTTGTTGGACTTGGTCTCGGACTATCATTATATCTACTACTACATAGGTTGTACTCATGCTTTGCACGTGAAAAGCAATAATTGTGGCTTTTGGTTGTGTTCCATAACAGTCAAGCTCATCATGACAACCATGATTGATAAAACCATTCAAACTAGCTTATGGTTGCATGCGCTCACGCATGTTCTTCTAAACCATACCAACAACAATATTTAACCCTCAAAACATGCCTAATTTGACATATATGCATACAAACTTTCGATCATTATTTTCAAATGTTATTTGGGTTTCTCTTTTTGAAGAGTGTATGTTAAAATTACATGTACACTGGAGGTACTTTGAAAATAATCACAATGTTAAGTAAATGGGGAATATGAATAATATCTCAAAAAGTTATAGATGGATTTGGATGAATCTTGGTGGTTATGTTAGGTATGACACAAGGGCTGTCTGCTTACGGTTTGGTGAAAGTACATTAAAGTACAAGTTCACAGTAGTACTTTAAAATGTAATAGTGAATGGAGATTGCTGTGCAAGACAGAGGCATGTTCTCTAACGAGGGCCCTTCTAGTTACCAAATTAAGAAAAACTATGCGTAGAATTCATGCTTGTGTTTGTATGTCAAATAATTTCAAAGCTTGTATTTCAAGAGCATATTTTGTTCTTGCAGGTTAATGACGGATTGATTGACAATGCAAGTTACTTAACAATGCTAAATCCTTGTGAAAGTTAAAATAAATATACTAATACACATTATATATTGCACTTGCATACCCCACTTGTAATATGTAGTTATCTGTTCTCTATTATATAATTTGTCTCACCTGTATAAATACATTCAGTTTATATTGCCTGCAGATTTGGCTTTATGTCACTGGAACATGTGTTTCATCGAGTAAAAAGGAAAAAGGAGATATAATTATTAAGGCTGTAACGATTCACTCACATATTCGCTGAATCGAACCTTAGCCCTTCATGAATTCAATTCGTTATTCGTGGTCACCAGAACCGAATATTAACGAATATTTATGATTTTTTTAAGGGAGCATGTTTTACTTGAACCCTTGTGTACTTTCCAAAGTGAGATATGCAAGAATGGAACATGTACTAGCATTGCAGTAGTGCAAATCATGTTAGTTTGCGAAGACTGCACATGGTACTGTCGACTATAACTATTACATGCCAAATTTGAGTGTCATGAGATCACTGGTTATTGGTGTGACAAATCAAAACTGTCAACATGGGCATTCCATTAAGTGCATCAGTCACTTAACTACAATGTTGTATTCGTGTAAAATTCATGATACGCATCATATTCGCCACATAGTGTATTCGTTGCAGCCCTAATAATTATGATGTTAAACAACTTTCAGTTAAGTGATATAGTAAATAATAGCCTGAAGTGCTTGAAAAACATGCTACACTTTGGTATGCCTTTTTTCCCCAGTAATGCATGAAACCAATCTTGTGTCTTGGCTGTCACACTATTTAGTAGCCTATCTAAGGTTCCTATCTAAAATAATCTAAGATTTCATTAATGGTTGATGATATAAATATATCATGCCATAGTAAAAATATGTAGCAAAGCACTTTGCATGAAATTTGATGTCACGTATCGCACATGATATGTACACTTTGTGCACAATGAACTTACTCACTTTTTGCGGGAACTGACACCTAAAGTTCACACACCTTATGTTGAAAATTGAAGATTATTCATCAAACCTCTGAATGTTGTGGAAAACAAGCTAATTTCAACCTAAACTGCATTTTACATCAAACATGAAAATCAGCATGTCCGTGGTGTGGGTATGCTGAGACTGGAATGGCCCAAAGTAAAGTGGCCTGACATTTTGGTGTCCATTGAAACAGAATCTCATCTCTATGGAGACACTTTCAAAATAATGGGAACTAGAGAGAATTACCTTGGACCAGCTGTCCACGTGTGACGTCACGTCAGCAAGACAACCATATTCGGTTAACTCATGGGCTGCCAGTTTGACTGCTTGGACCATTCCTGGCTGACATCCAGTCAGTTCCAGGACTGTATGTAGCTGACTGAGGGAGCACAACATCCAGCACCGATGGCCTGCAACACATCCAATTTTGCTCCAACGTTAGCGGTACAGGACACCTCAGACGGCGTTGTTTTACCTCAACAGTTTGGTGGCGGTAACGTAATGGTATGGGGAGTAATATTAAGGCCAAGGTCGTCAATGGCGAATGGGCACGACACAATTCTGTTTGCGATGAATAAATGTACAATGTACGTAAACTCATTATGACAGTGAGGTGTAAGTGCCTCCGAAAGAATGCCGACTAGCGCGCTGACAGGTGCCATCAGTTCAACATGTTTTGGTGAATGTTGTATGTGTATACTGTGAAATAAACAAGAAAATGGGTGAGTTACCGCTACAAATTCTGAGCAGGGATTTTGGCTCGGAATCGAGAAATCATGATTTTTGAGCTTTCGAGGACCCTAGCTCCCAAATTACTGCTTCGATTTTAGTGCTGTATGTCTTATTTTGTAGGTAAATCTATTGGCTTGAAATGCGTGCATACTTTAAATGGGATAAATATAGTGAGCATTGTTGAATTCACCATGAAACGAACTTGGTGTGTTGACCTCGTAACATCCCTTTCCTTTTATATAGTGCTAAGACCCCATTAGTGACTACATACCTTGATGGCAGTTTTTAGCGTTACAAGCCCCTGTGGGTCTAATATTGACAGCCATTTGACAAGATGTTTCAACTTCAAAGTGCAGAGGTGATCAAAACCCACTCCTTCAACCAAAAAGAACTCTCATTCAGTAAAACATGGTTTCGGCTCCATTGCCTATGGTGGAGCATGTAAAACTAACATGAAAATACCAGATTCTATTCACCATCAAGGACTAAGGGTCTATTTTTGATCCTTGAGAACCCCTATTAACAGTGGACAGGCCATCACTTAAAGTGTGCCATATGAAATCATCTTTGCAGTATATTATTATAAATTACTGAATTATATTCAAATAAATCTAAATGAGCATATCGCTGAGTTTTTAATCCCCAATATTTGGAACTCTGCCCAAAAATATATTCTCTTATTCCTACTCTAAAATAAGAATAAAAAATGTAAGTTTGGCAATACAGACCTTGAAAATATTTATCCTAACTATCTACTGCATTCTCTTCCTTGGCAACTGACAAAGCCAGAGAGATAGACCTGACATTAACAAAGCTAAAGAAATAAGAACAAATCAACTAATTTTTAGCAAGAATATAATCTACTGAGAAATATGTAGGATACATACAAATCTATATTTACAGATGGATCAATGATGGTGGCAGTTGCTAGTGCCACTGTCACTGGTTTGAAAACCATTTCATCCAGACTATCAGATAGTTGTTCCATTTTCACAGCAGAAGCAAATGATGTTTTAATAGCTCTCAGATATATCAACAATTAATCTGAATATGAACAGTTCATATTTTCAGACTCTTTTTCCTGGCTTCAGGCTATTAAACATATGTCATGTGAAAATGCTCTTTTAATGCAAAGTGTTGCATTAAATAATGATCTTGCTCTTGGAAAATATATTATCATCTTCTGATCAGAAGTTACATCAGAGATCTAATGCAAAAGAAGTGGAACACCCAAGAATGAATGAATATAATTGTTAAATATAGATTGCGAACTAGCGATGAGGTCTCTTTGGCTTTACTTTTCTATCTAGCTGTATCCTGAGGGCTAGAATATCATCGTCCATTCAAGCGGAGCCAGAACATGTGTTTTGACAGAGCGGCCGAATCTCCCAAATACAGCGGAGTCAGCGTACCTTTAAGAAGTTCGGAGAAGCAATAGTTCCCTCTTTGCTTTTTTCAACACCAGTCAACCAAGAGGCATTTACTGCCCATGTACACCAAGTTCCCAGAGACTCTAAGGTCATAAATGAAGCTATATGTTTATGAAGGAAATTATAAACTGTAAAGTTATTATTGCCTACCATCTCATACACCATTTAAAAGATCCTAATCCCACTGTTGGTAAATGAAGTTTATTTTTATAATACCAATTCGATAATACAACTACAACTAAAATAAATGTATTTTTAATGAAAATGCAAGTTTACATTTTATAATGTCCAAAAGATAAACCACACCTGAAGAAGCAAAACTATGGATTTTTTTCCATTTGTGACATGTCATAACATGTCGTGACTTTTCTTTATATTTTTCATTTTACGTCATCAAGAAAATTATTATAAAAGATTTCTTAAATAATATGTATGGTCACCTATTTCCCGATATCAGTGGCTTTATTTCGGTAACATGACATAACAACGGAAAATACCTCAGTTTTTGAAGCTTAGTATGAATAACATCGCGAGGCGAAGATATTGATGGTGGATATCGTTGAAAAGCTCTGAACATCAACAATCACTATACCCTTGCGGTATTTTCACATTTCTAAGAAATGATTTTATTGGATAAAGATTGGCTCTAATGGCGTTTTCGCCACAGTCTGCTATAATAACAGTGGTGATTGGTCAAAATCAGACCACGTGACCTAAGGCAGCCAATCATATTACGACCCAATGGATACGTCCTAAATTAGCGAAAACATATTTGAAGCGAAAGTTTTGGGTAAAATAATGCTATTTGGAACATATCCAAGCGAAATAAGCTATGTATCTCGTAAATTATGGAACTTATTGGACTGATAATAGGTGCTGAGTTATGACCTGTGACAAAAATGCTTCATGCATATATTTTAAGCTTTAAACATCATGTCCAAGCATGAAGATTGGTAGTAGCGAATGTCTTGTCGAGTGACCCGGTTTCGCGTGAATGATAGACACAAAAAGATGGAAATAGTAGTTTTATATGCGTTTGACAACTTTTATGAATGCTATTATTGATTTTATTCATCAGTTTATTCAATTTATTTAATGATTTCCTTGAAACATAGTTACATGCGGTTGGGGTCAGGAAATACGTTTCTGATTGTCCAATGCTTAAAATAGCAGCCAATCTGCAATCATTATGTACATTTTGGTAGCTTAGTGTGATAAAATGGATCGCGTAAATACGCCTGCGCTAGAAACATGATCAGGTGCATTGGTTGGTTTTATTGAACCAAAATCAGCAATGGCATTCTGAGATTGTCAAACGACCACACTCAAACTATTTCCATAACATGCTTATCGTCAATGCAGTCGAAATCACTGACTTGAAATGACATCTCGGCTTTCGCCGCACTCAATCTTCATCTTGGACATAATGTTAAAGCGAAAATATAATAATGAAACCATATTTGGCTGCTCGGCTGTTCAAATAACATTTACTACTCGTCTATCTAAATTTTCGTTACGAACGTATTGCTGCATAATAACGGCTGCCGCCAAATGCGTCTGATCACGACTGACCTGTTTATGTTAGCATTAGAAACAATCTTCCAATAAAATAACTGTAAAATAATACTCTCGTGAAATATAATCGTTCGGCATGGTGTCGCATATACAGCTTCAGCTGAAGCGTACCGTTGTTATGTCATGTTACCGAGCAACTGATGACCATATTGTTAAGAAATCTTTTATAATAATTTCTGATGACAACAAAATGAAAATATGAAAGAAAAGTCACGTGTATGACGTAATGCAAATGAAAGAAATCCGTAGTTTTGCTTCTTTTAAATGATTTTATCAAACTTGTTTTCGTACATTTATTTTAGTTGTGGTGTATTGAATTATTATAAAGCTTCTGTTACATCGGCGGTGAGATTAGATTTTAAATGGTGTGGTCTTGAAGCAATGGCATGTTTCAGCTTCCTTCATAAACATGAGCTTCATTGCTGACAGCAAATCTAAACTTTATTGATAATGAAATGCCATTGACAGTGAGATTGAAAGGAACCGAACAGCATTGAAATTCGCTGTCAACATTCTGGCTCCGTTTAACGATATCTAGCCCTCGATACAATATTAAGTAAGCGAGACGCCATCGTTACGTATATTTGGCTTTAATTGAAATTGTGGGCAATATCATATTGACGACTGTGAATGTAACCGATAAATGGTAAATGACAACTAATATTGTTAAAACAATCATCGCCAGATGACGCTTTGTATTGTCCCTTTGTGATAGTCAATGCGGGCGGGACATCAACGACTGTAATTCTGTCATAATTGCAAAATGGTCTCCATGACTTTTGTCTCGTAAAATGACTGATTACCATAGTTAGTAACATATTCATTCATTCTTGGTGTTCCACTTCTTCGTCTCTGTTAACTTCTGATCGAAAGATGATATTATATTTGCCAATCGGCACTTGCGATGAAGCATTTTCACATGACGTAACCAGCTGAAGCACCGTAATGAAAATATGGTGTTCATATTCGAATTGGTGATATATCTGAGCTATTAAGCTGCTAACCTTCAGCAATCTGATGGTCTGTGGATGAAATGTTTCAGATCCATCTTAATATGGAACTGGCTGTAACATCTACCTTCTCGGTAGACCTGTTGCTAGTAGTTGATGGCTTTGTTAATATCAGATCTTCATAAATTTGTGAAGCGTATATTGGAATGAAACCGAGGAATAACGCCGTGCCAAACTTACATTTTTATTCTTTGACACGGAAGTGAAATAAATTTTTGGGCGAGGATGAAGCGACGGTGCAAAAGCTTTCGGCGTCGCTATGAATATATTCGGTAATTTATAATAATATGCTGCGGAAGACTGTTCATATGGCTTTTTGCTGGTGACCTCCATGTTAATGGGGAGTTCTCAGGATCAAAAATAACGATGGTGGTGTGGTACATGCTCCATACGTGGGCATTTTGAATGAAGTTCTTTTGGTTGAAGAGTGAGTTTATTTTGGTTAACATCTTACAATCCAGAAATGGCTGTCAACACGAAGCTTTATGCGTAAAACTGCCATCAGTAATGGTCGCAATGAATAGCATATATAAAGGAGACCGTTTCATGTTGAATTCAGCAATGCTTTCATATATTTATCCCCGTTTAAAAGTATGCATTTCAAGCCAATAGTACCTGCAAAATAAGACATACGGCGCAAATCCGGCAATTTGAATTTAAGTCTCAACTCAAAAATCATGGAACGCCAAAATCACAACAAATTTCTTAACGACAACTCACCGACTGTTTATTTCACGGTATACATGCAGCGTGCCAAACATGTTGAGCTTTGTTTTGTCAGCATTGTCGGCATTCTTCGGTGCCGCCTGCTGTCATAATACCGTGCATTATGCATTTGTTAGCAAAACGTATTAAATTAAAATGGCGACGGCGTAATAATATACATACCATGCGTTACATGCCAAGCGCGACGGTAAACTGTAATTGTCGTAGCATTTAATTGAAACGGATGTGTTACGAGCCATCGTTAACGAATATTGTCTTCCTCGGTGGCAAGCGGAATATTTAACGTCGTTATATTAATATGATGACGTCGGACAGCTGGTCAAAAGGCGGTATATACAGTTCCCATTATTTTGAGATGTCTTCCATGAAGATGGTTCGGTCAATGGTTTTGCCAAAATGTCGAAGGCCACTGCACGGGTATTCACTCATACCCACCGCCGGAACGTAACATTTTCATGTTTGATAGATAATCTTCAATTTTCAACGCCAGGTGATGATAAATTCCGCAAAAGGCAGATTCATTACGTGCTGGTCGGCGCAATAAATGGTGGCGATGCGCATCAAATTTCATGCGGGAGTGCTGCTGGCATGACTATGTTGAAATAAATCGATGAAAGAGATCGTGAAATCTTGGGTATTTTGTAGATGAACTGCTAAGCGTGTTGACGGCTTAATTGATTTCATGTGCGGGAAAAAGGCATGCCGAAGATGTGGCATGTTTTCAGCTTTCGAGGCGGTATTTACTGTCATGACTGGTGTTTAACATCATAATTATTGGGGAAGCTTACGCTTTGGTACTGTATTGGCGGTATAATGTATTTTACCGCGATCCCTGGCGGTCGAAGTGACTGGAGTGCGCCCGTGTTTGATTTTGTTTCCAATATTGATCATGAACTCAGAACTAATAGTTATAATAACGTCTTAAGCAAACTAATGATTTCCGCTACTTTTCAATAACTGGTACATGTTCCATTCTTGCATATCTCACTTTGAAGTACACGGACGGTAAAACATGCTCGCAAAATCGCCGATATTGGTTAATATTGGTTCTGTGACAGAGCTAGCGATTGGTGAAGGGCTAAGGTTACGTTCGGAATTAGTCGTTGGCTTAACAATAATTATATCCTTTTTCACCTTCGATGGCTACATATTTCCAGCAAAACGATCTGCGAACGTATAAACTTTGAATATTGTTTATACAGGTGGTATTATATATTTACAGTGAATATGCAGAAAGTACGTATATTTATTTTAACTTTGCAGTTTGTGAAAGTAATTTCAATCAAGATAATTAACTGCAGAGTACAAAATATGCTCTTGAGAATACTGGCTTTGTATTTGACATACTGGCTACCGGCATTCTGCGCGCCGGACGCAATTTGATGACTGAATATCTTAACGAACTAACGCTTTATTCTGCTTTCACCAGGCTTGCGGCCCTTGTGTCATACCTCCATGCAACTTTTTTGAGGTATTCATGTTCTACCGGCATTCGTTATGAACGCGCTCGGTGGCTGCGTAACCTTTTAACATGCGCTTTCAACTCGAAGAACTTAAATAGCTGTTGGCGTAATGATGAAGACTGGTAATGCGTATGTTGAGATAGGCAACCGTTGTTTGTTGGTTTGAAGGGCGTCGTTGATACTAACCATATTGTCATCGGTTGATGCGTCGAGCTTGTTTTACGGCTTATGGCACTGGATACTTAGCTTCGATTTTAACCTATGTGGTATTGAATATGATGGATCTGGACCAATCGGCAAAGGCTTTCTGCTGACTCAAAATATACTGTTGGAAGCGCTGTACTAGTTCGACCCGACCGACCGTTGGAAGATCAGAACAACAGATAACATGTTAACTGCTGCAAGGCGACTTTATCTTAATGGTAGGCGACTGAGATGGAACGATCGTTTAAAAGCGACTTGTTGAAACGTCGTGATTTCCAATACGGGTAAATAACTATATGACCGAACGACCATTTTGAACGCAACCACCGCTTCGGAATTTAGCGGTCTTGGCGTGCGGCTCGCTCGCTTTCGCTTCGCTTCACGTTGCGTGTTTTATTCAGTCTTCATATGGCGAACTAACGCTTCGATATGGGCCATTGCTTTTGATTTGACACGAACATCTATTGTTCTAAACACTTTTCAAACTTAAGCTGATGGCTGATAACTTCAAGACGATCTCTTGTTTCATTTAGATGTATTTTATTGATTCCTGGCTCACTCTGTGATCGGTGATGGAATAATGATATCGATCATAACGACGATTTAACTTTTGGCCGTTAAATTCGCAAATGTTTCAATACTGCGGTGCGATTCGCCGGATAACACCAACCGCATATCCCAGCTGTTTAACGCGGAATGAGCCCGCGCGATGATGGCTAACAACAACGCTGCGTATGCTGATTGCCATAGGCGATATCAGTCCCCATCTGACCGAAAAGCTCTATGTGCATATGAATTAACTTTCGGCGTCGATATCGCGGATGGCGTTTTTATCACGCCAGCTGTCTCCAGCGGAATCGTCCTGGAATCTTCGGAACTTCGGTATAACGTCTATATATGTTATGAAGATATTTTCTGGTGTGATAACATTGCTACCAAGTTACGATCGAAGATTGTGGACACATCGAACATTAAACCGGAAAACCAACCGTATCTTTTGTTTAGCGGTTATAGATGGCGTTGGTATGTTGATAAACCATTTGAATATACAAGTGGGCTTTGGCGGAACTGCGCTAACGCATTGCGCTAATGGAAGTGGAGATGAAGACGCGTTCGCGCATTGATCAAACATTGTGCCGGTCGATTTTGGTGAATGTCGACCGACCGTAACATGTTGTCTGGTATATTTCCTTAATGGGGCGAATCGAATATCCCCGAGTCGCTGGCGGTTGGTGTTGAACGTTATATATTCTATTGCGGATGATTTCAATTGTTTTCTGATAATTCTCGAGAACGCCCCGTGAAGTTAATGGAATTGGCGTCTTGTTGATGATAGATGATATTTCGATTGACCCACCACGGGCTTATTGAATTAACCCACCGCGTAAACGGTACCGGCGTCATATGGTGTTTCCCCGCGGTTTGACCCTTCGCGATTCGTTTCTCGTCAGGTAGCGACGGCATGATTGCTGACGAATATCCAGCGCTTTATTCGAACGCCAGCTTTCGCAATCTCGATTTCGATATTATTGAACTTATTCGGCGGCTCGATAAACTGACGATTCGTTCGTTCGATTTTGGTTTGAATGGTTGTCTTTGATTATCCAGAAACAGGGAAGTTGACAATATTAATGATGGATAACAACAATACCGTCATTGACGGCGTCTATTGTTTCGGGCGATGATTCTCGGCATCTTCTATGTCGGCTGGTGCTTCGGCGATGAATACCATCCGTTATCATCGCGATGTGGTTAAGCGCGGCGACCAAACTCTGACATCTGCTATCTTAGTGGAGAACTTTCAGCATGCTGTAATGTTGTTTTCGGTGCAGAACACTATTACCGTCTTACTCGAGGTAAAATTCGTCATATTATTATTTTCAACATAACGCTAAATCATTTATGCAGCGTTATCTTCTATTGTATATTCACGGGATTATGTTTATATCTAACACCGATATTACTAACCGAAATGTTGCCGGATAACCTCTGCTCTGCGCGTGGCGACCGGTTCTACTATGGTTGTATTTCTCACGGCTTTCTCGGTATGGAATAGTGACCCCGCGAATGTTGTCGCAATCTGGCGGCGTTAACTTGCAGCTTCTACGATATGCCGTCGGGCTTAACCACTGACGTGATTGTTGGTTCGTGTCTGGCCAGTAACCGGCGACTTCTCAAGGTTATTCGTTGATGACCATTTTAGTCATTCGTGAGTTACGTCTCCCAAATTTGGGCCTCATGTAGCGGCACCGTCATTATACGTTTCGGCTGCTGACGAGCAGCTTGTCCGATTGTTGGCGTTGATATTGGTCATCGACGGCAATGACTTCGGCGTTAGAACCTCTGACGACACTGCTGCTTCGTACATGTTATTATGTAACTGCCCGACCCGCTGCTGAAATGTACGAAGCAGCCGTGTTTACCCTGAAACTGGACATATACGCATGAACGATGATCAGCATGCTGGTGCATTTAAACATTCTTTGCTGGAACGCTGGTGACTGGACGGTCGGCGATTCAGCAACCCGATTAACGGTAACCAGCTTTAGCGATGATGGTAACGGTGCCGACGACAATGACGAACAGCGCGGTCGTCTATTCGCGTTCCCTTCGAGTATCTCGAGATCGGCGCTCACGATCCCACCGGGAACTGAAAGCTTTACATCGGGATGCCGGTAACCAGTGCGGGGCCTGAAACTTCGGCTGGCTACGCGGGTGTTCGCTTGACATTAACTGACACTAGTGAGGACTGAGTCATTCGCGTTCGCGTGTTACCGAGCTTAAATCTCAAAGGATTCACGTCCCACGGGAACGGGGCGCGATGAAATGCGATAGGCGATTTCGCGTGTTTACCATTGCCCTCATAAACTCTGTATCGCTGCATATGAAACGAAAATTGAGATTTTAGTAAAATATCTATCACAGTAACGGTGATGCGTACATGTTTCGTGTTGAAGTTTGGTCTGGAAGATGACTTGAATGTTGAAAATGTTCATGCTGGATAGCGAAGTTTTGACGCGGCAACTGACGACCGATTGGCATCGTGTGGTGCTGTTAGGTACACGGGCTGGCGTTCCATCCATCACCGACGAGACTATGGCATGCGTCGAAGGATGCATAACTCCCGACCGTTGCTGCCATCGGCGATATCAACGGTAATAACGATTAAACTTTAGTTGAGCTGCGGCATTTATATTGAACTACAACAACGATAACCGTAACGCGACGGAAAAGACCCGTGACCACCGCAACGAACGAGGAGCATCGATAAGTGAAACTTTGGTTGATGATGGGATCGCGGTTGGTTGACTTTCGACTGGTTAAAGAACGCCACCGCATTAACCTTTTGACGAAACGCGACGAACATTAACTGTTTCCGCGAACGACCGTGCCGGAACGAACTGACTTCCACCGGTGACTCCTTCTGACCGTCGGTGGTGTACCGCCGCAAATTGCCGCTGCGTAGGCGAGCAATAAAATCGAAAGATGCTGGCGAATGATGCGGTGAACCAGTTCCTGTCGTTCGATCAATGTTTTCAATCAATCGGTTTTCGGCGATGCCGGGAAGGATGGTTCAACGTGTCTCTCCTTTTCACCAAATTACGTGTTAGTTCGCCGATATGATGACTTCGGGCTGGATCTCGTTTCACCGGTTGTTCACTGATGTTCGTCTATCGGCGTCGATTTAACTGATGACGAGGCGTATTGTCGGCCCGCGACCGAGCGGTGAAGTGAACTTAGAGTGTTGGGTGATCGACTTAACTTTCAGCTCTTTATCGGCCAATGATGTGATCATGACGTCTTTGCTGGTGAACGGCTTTCTCGGCCGATAGATAATGAAGCCCTGGTTCGCTCGGCGGAAAGGCAGCACATGGCGACTGTTGAAACGGCATTTATACAAATATTTATTCATGAGTTCAGCACAACAGATAAACACCTTGGCTCAATATCCCATCAGCTCGTATGGCGCGTATTTCATTATTTATATTGAAGCTTTTGCTGTTTGTCGTAACAATGGCAATGAAACTGAATCGCTTTCGGCTCGAAAACTCTGGCGTCAGGTATAAACTGCTGTTAAACCTGGTGTTTACCAACTCATTACCGAACGATTCGACAATAGACTTCATTTAACGACTATGCGAAAAATTAACCGGCGTTGGCGTGCTTTAATCAAACTTCACTCTTCAAAGGGGCCACAGGCGAGGAAAATAAATGGCGTGTGCCAAATCATAAATGTTCGGTTGCGGCGTTGATGCGACTGTGACCATCGTAGATCGGCCGTAGAAGGCGTTCTTGATCATGAACAGGCAGGTGGGCTTGAATGCGGCTCGTTAGCGACACAAAGCCAGAAACAGTGCTACGTAACGAGCGTTGACAACCGGTCCATCGTGGCGCATCTGCTCTGGAGTTAGAACATGTTGTTGCTGGGAGATTACGTATCCTGCGTCGCGCTTTGGTGAATGGGATAGGCGAACGCGTAGGCTATCAATGGCGTGCGGCGATCACTAACTGAATTATGAGCAGTTCGATATGAAAACCGACCCGGCAAAGATGAAGTGACGATTAACCCTCATACGGCGACTGAATGAAGACTAATGAGCTTACCGTTACAACTTTTCAACCGTCGGAACTACCTATTCGCCATGCGAATAGAATACCTGACCGCAATGCGGCGTATGAACGATCGCAGTTCGACGCGACGATAAGCACATCATTGGCGACTGACTCCAGTACCAGAGAAGAACGAGTTGAAATTATATCTTATGCGTGTTATGGATCTTTAATATGAACGATTGAGTGCGTTATCTATTGATTTGCTAACGGTGTAACGAGCTGATGAAGATATGTTTCATGCGGAGGTACCGAGGACTGTCCATTTAATATGTTATCGTATTATTTTCTCTACGCATGAGCTTCAAACGATACTGCGGAAAGAACGCGAATGGACCGGGCATTGCGGCGTCCGGCGTTCGTCTGCGACGGTTATCTGGCAAATTCGGGGAAATTAAACTGTTATCGGACGTTTCACGGCTAATGGTCGAGACGTCTTTATGGTACCTGACGTATAAAACCGGCGCTTTGGCGTCTTTGAGTACTTTAATGAAGTTCGGCTACGTTGTATGAATTGACGCCGGAGACGAGGCGTTGGCGACGATGAATAAACGTGATGAAGTGAAGAGAAACGGCGCGATAAGCATTAACGGCTCGTAACCAAAACTGTTCTAATATTCGGACAAAAGCAGCGATGGCAACGATAGCAGCAGTAGCAGCAAATGGCAGCGAAATAACTGGCAATGCTTGTAACTTGGCGGCAACTGTACGGTTCTATAGGATTTGTTTGATTAGCGAATAGTCGTGCAACAACTATCATTTTATTGTGTTTCACCTGCATCGGTATTATTATTGAAAACTGAAACTTGTCCCGACCCATAGATAATGTTCTTTAGAACAACTGTTGGTCTTCACCATACGGAGAGTGACGACTGGCGTTATCGATGATGATAACCAAACAATATTTGGGGACCTTCGACAAATCTCGGCCCGGTGCTATGCGGCCTCGACTGAACTTCGAGATGACGAACAGAACGACTATGACAGATCTACGCTGTTGATAGCGTCGTACTTCCCATTCCCCGGGCGTCATCTTCCATGAACATGAAAGACATTTTGATGAACTGCGGCAGCAGCTCTATCGTCTTTAAAATATGTTTTATGTTTAACCGTTGACGACGACTCATGAAAACATTGTTAAGGAAAAATAATAACAATACAGATGGATGCTGCACGAAGGCGAACCATCCGAAACACCCGGAATGACGAAAACGGCTGCGTGCAAAATTGATTCTGGCTTTCAACATAGCACTGCTGGAACTCTTCGATGACGTATAATAAACAACCGCGGTGAAGCCTCGTATAAATATGTTTTTATGTCATGCATAATGTCTGAGGAATTAACGGTCAGCGATGCGCCGCGTGTCCTCGGTAACCGTCGGAATAGGTTGACTGGTAAACTTTAACCGACTATCAACTGGGTAACCTGCATGGTATAATGAACTGGTATGGCGATGACCGCCAGAACTGTCCTAATCTCGCTGGGATCTACGAAAATGATACGGTAAATATTTGACTATATATAGATGATGCGATAAACCATGATGATAGGCGGGCGATTATTTCATAATACCGAATGCGAGAACGACAGACAATCTGGAAAGCATGCGACCTACCGAAAACGCATGGCGTAGAAGACGAATACGATCAACGGTTGACTTTCAGGCGTTAATTCGGCACCGTTAAAAATTCCGTAAACGGGCGCGATACCTGCTAACGATGAGCAACCAGAACTTCACTCCTCCTAATGCATGGTTACCATATCCCCGGAACAGGTGAAGGCTGATTAACTATCGCGCGGCTGGATCTGGCGACAAAACAGTCGAACCGAAACCCTTCATATAATTATACCAGATGGACCATTATACCTCTTGTATGGGGAAGACGACCGACCCGAAATGGCCAGGATGGAGTGCTGATGAAATTACCGATTCGTGATGATGATAGAATGGTCACTGCCGTTTTAAACTCACTTGTTAACGTGGTCATCATCTGGAAAAAGACACGAAAAGCGTGGCGCGAACTGGGGAACAGTAGGGTGATCTTTACAGTGACAAAAATAATGAATAACTGGCGGTGGCTGTATCCAGCTCTTATTGATGGCGTGAGACATCAGCTGTCGAAACATTGTTGGCAAATCAGGATGATCTTTCGAAAGTATATTTGACTGAATCGTGATTTACGATATCGGCACCGGAAAACAGCGGTCGACGCGGGCGGTGATGGTTTGAACGTTGAAATCGACACGGTTACCTTCGGCGTCAGTAGGGTGACCTGGTGTGTGCGTAACCCACTTTCGACTCAAATAAACGTGCGAAAGGTAATTGTGCTCACCGGCTGCGTTGAACATGGCGCTGACCCCGCTCACGACTTTGGGAGTCCATGCAGAAGGCGGTTATCGCGGTGACGTATACGCTGTGAAACGGAAGGCATGAACCCGAGTTTATCGGGTTGATCGACCAGTTGGTTGAAGCATGTCATGCGACATTCATTACCAATTGACGTAATGCCATTGTTTGAATGATTTGGAACACACGTCGGCCATTGTCATTTTGAAGAAAATGGCACTGAAGTGAAAACCGGATGGCTAGACCCGGTGACCACGGTGCATGATATAGTCGGCTTCCTCGAATGATTCGGCGAATGTTGCTCTGGAGGGGTATCTTTCAGATTGTTGCGTGTTCGGTCGCTGCGAATGTGGTACACGATCGAAGCGGTATATGGACGCGAATCGGTCATTATTGCTGTTGTAATTAAGTAAAATCGCGTCAACTTGACTGGCGGCGAAGCAGGCCGCCAGCTGGCTTTCAATTCATGGAGTTTGTTTCTTTCCTAACGGTGTCCCCTTGCATCGAGTCGCAGTGAGTTTAATCGCGGCAATAAAGGACTAGCAGTGAATAGAGGCATGCGACGCTGATTACGTATTTCAGCGCGGAACGTCATCGACGGCCGGTGAAAAGTGGTTATTCTGTGCTGTCGAGAGATGACGGTGACTTGGTCTGGCGAAGGCGGGATATTGATCTGGTAAAACAATATTTGAATATTTTGCTGTTAATAACAGGTCAAGCTGAAAGACGCTTTCGGCGATGAGCTGACGCAGCTCCAATGACTGTAGCTCTGGCAGCAACCATCTAATGGACTCTGTGATCGCTACTTCGGCGGCCAGCTGTTGTATTCTGTTGGTACACTCCAAAGTTGTTCGAACTCTTTGAAGTTTGGTGAAGGCAGATCGACGTAATTTCACCATTTGCCGTGAGCAGAAGACCGGTATGGTAATGATCGACAGTCAGTACAGCTGCGGGCTATGTTGACCAGTTTTGATCCTGATTCCGAGCGGTGAATTCCAGGCTTAACGTTTAGAAACTCAGTTTCATGAAGCGATTTAGCTGCAATTGTAGCTCTTGACGAATATACAGTGGTTTAGTGTTAAGTGAAGTTTAATGTTGTTCGGGAAGATTCATTGACTTCAGCCCATAGACGCTGATGGAACTCTGACGGATAAATTTTTCTAAAATTGCTGAAACTTTCCACCGTGAATTGGCATAATCGGTTGCATGCGAACTATGATCTGTACTGAAGGAGAATGCGACTCTCCCCACTCTGTGACTGGCTCGGCTTCAAACCTTTCAGCACTTTGTTTTCAGTACGTATTATTGATGAAATGATGGTGGCGTTATTTGACATATTTCGATGAATTACCATCAAAGCCGGAATATAGTCGCCCGATGATTTATGACTGCGACGAAAGTAATTATTTGTTTTGAACGGCACCAAACCATTTTCGTAACGGTTTTTGTTGATGAGTGGAAGTTAACTGCCTATTCGTGCATGTTGAACAATGCGAGGATAAATCGCGGAACTTATCAGCATGGTATTACGATGCTTGTTGTGGAGCGGGCTGGGATAGCGGGCATGACTCTTGGTGAAATGTCGAACGATTACGAATTGTCTGTTAAGCACGAGTTGTGAGCCGGTGGTCACTAAATCCAAGCTTTAGATAACCAATCTTTAGATGCTAGCCACTACGCGTTGGCCATCACCATAACTGCTCACAAATTAGAAAATAATCGAGATAAACTAGTTTTTCGACTGAAATTGTCTCCAGATAATAGATTGTTGACCATGTCATGGACGGCAACTGGTTAGTGATATGAAAGGATCGTATGATGGTGATTTTGGCTAGTATACGCGAAGAATGGGATATTCAGACGTCGTCGAAACCAATTTGAAATTTCAAGCTATTCGTCGGGGAAGGTGAAGCTGATAATGGTTTTCATCATCGCGTATGTGCGTAATTCGCGGAGAAGCGTTTGGATTGTAATCCCCGTGTCAGAGTTAAAAATTGACAGTTTTCTTTGTTGATTTGATGGTGCTGAGTTATAATGAGGAAAATTCGTTGCAATTTCAGGTGTTAGGAGGAATGCCATCTTTCGGTGTTGACGCGCCTGTCTTTTGATCATGTTCACCTTGGACAATGAGTGTGGAAGTTGTTTGTTGCATATTGACCGACATGTTTGAAGGCGTTTGCCCTGACATTGCAGCGTACGTTCGGAGGCCATGCGCTGAAGTGTTGTGGGAAATATTTACAAAACGCTCTCTATTTTTCTGGCTTGTTTCGGTTGTATCAAACCATGGTCGTAATGGCGATTTTACAGATTTATGCTCGATGACTTTGGCGATCTTAATAGTTGTGGTCGGTACCATTCTATTATACGAACGCCAGGGTTTGGAATGAACCGGTATTTGAAATAAAGTCCGTCTTTGTTGATGATGATTCGTGAAGATAGCGAGTGATATTTCCCACAGGTAGATGGTGAACCTGATCTCGTTAAGATTAGAATCTGTGAGTAGATAGAAGCGAGTAGCGATCCGGTGACGGATGGAGGAACGAATATGAATCATTGACGAGACGCTCACTGTTGTCGGTACTCCCCAGAGGTTATGGCGTTGAAAGTAAGCCCAATGCGGGGCTTTGAAGTTGATATAAGTTCTGAATGCTGATGAACGACCAATTGAGGAATGAAGAGGAGCATAGTGTAAACTATGTTCGATTAAATGTTTAACGGTTGCATGCAGGTTGGTTTTAAGAAGATGAGCGAGGCATGAAGGGCATCTCTTCGCCGGAGACTAAGTGCGCTCTGCTTTACGGAAGAAAGAGTGGTATTGCGACGGATCAATTACCCATCGTCGCTAGGCCAGGTTTCTTCGGAGACAAGCGGCGGATGGTTTATTGAAGAACGAAGGGGCTGCAGTTAACTTTAAACCCTTTGCGATGAAGATTCGGCGATCTTTTAGTATGGAACGTTATACTGAACGAAACGGAGAACATGTTCACGCGGTTGTGCTTCACTCCTTGTACGATGCGTTGCCCATAATGCTTGATACCACAACGATGTGCAACGGAAAACGACGGGATATCCGTAATCCAAACGGCAGTTAACTTGCGGTGGTGGAAACCGTTTTGCCACTGCTAATAACCGGCTGTCGGTCGAGAATATTTGCCAGCGTATGAAGATAGTGTTGGATTGGTTGGTATATTTTGCGTGACGGTTAACCGAAGATTCCTTGACTTATTTGGAGCTATTTCGGTCATGTCGAACTGGCATCGGCTACTGTCCGCCGCAGCTTCTGCAGTTAAGTGTTTTGATGATATAACCCGGTTTTGCGTTACTAACCGACAAATTCGCATTTTGAGTTGTTGTTTCGAGCATTATCGGGAAAACCGAATCGGCTTTGTAACGATGACGACACTATCGCGATTTTCAGCGTGCGATTACCAATTCGGTACGGGTTGTAACCTCAATGACGTCCGTATAGTCGGTAATGGTATCCATGGATGCTAAGATACGAACGGTATGAAACCTGTGAATGGTTCAAATCCCGCATGAATGATCTTACGGCGGTCTCAAACTACGGAAACAAGGGATCAAGAAGTGTTATACTCCGGAAATTGTGACATCTATACCGTCAAAGGTGAGACAGTTCTGTCCCGCATGACATCAGTGAGCGTGCGAAAATAGATCGCTGACATGATACGCTTCTTGTGCATGGTCTCTTGAAGACCAATTTGTTTTGGTGGGAAAACAGTTAACGTGCGAACATGATCAAAAGGTATCTAACTCACCGGTACTGACATTCCATGCGCAGGGGCTGCTTCGACAACGTTGACTATTCACCGCCGTCTGAACGAAGTGGAATTGATGTTGAATTGACGAACATTGTTGCGTTAAGATCGTCTGTTCTCTGCCAACACGAAGGATACGGCCCGCGACTGGCAATTGCTTATTTGATGGCCTCTTACAACCGGCAATGGTGATGGACCCTGACGCCGGTTGGTAATGGGATGACCCGATGTGCGACGGAATAAGCTGATGACACGAGTTCATGTGGCTGAAGGCTGGCATGAACCCGATTTATGGTGCAAGCCTCTGGCGATAAAGTGTCGATGAGAAACTGGCGATTTGAAATATGGTAGTCACGGTGAATGATCTTTCGATCGGCGGAGAGCAGGTCACTTCGGATTCGGCTTACTCGGTGAAACGAAATAGTGACTCCTGCGAACTATGACTTCGTCGATATCGGTTTTCGGCGAATGCGAATACCTAGGCATATACACATGAGTTCGGTAGTGGAGTGGTCGCAATATCTGTCTGTCTGAATAATACGATAACGTTCAGCGTTAAATTGACGAGCGGCATCGGAAATAGAGGAACGTGCGTAGTTATCGGGTCGACCTTGTTTCAATGTATCCCAGGCGACCCGCGGCGTGATAAAATGAAAGTGAATATCATAGCCGCCGGGGCGACCTTTGTGAAGTGCGTCGCTGAGCAGCCGTACGTTCATCGCCATTCAGCTATCACTTTACGCTCGACTTGATTGCGCGACCGATAACTGCGTTGAGGAAAAACTGCTGTGCGATAACACTGCACTGTTTCAGCGACCGACCTACTGAATCCCCCACGGGAAAGAGACTGAGACACTGAAATATCACGACGTTAGCCAACCTGTCGTGCTTATGTCATCTGCGCGACAACTCAGCCGTTGGTACCCCAACACGAAGCTGCAGGGCAGGCTGTGGTTTTGGTCGATGAATGAGGAAAGCATCCCGCCAGTGTAGAACCGCACTCTGATGAAAAATTTCATTTGCGAGGAGAAAGAAAGTGACCAGAATGCGCACTACATTCCCCGCTCGCTTGACTTTCAGCTCGCTGCGGCTTTCGCAGCTTTGGCGACGATTGATGAATGCGCGTGTCTGGCTTTACTCAACAGAATGCACCCCCAGGCGTAAACGTCGTGATTCCACAACTTTGAGAGAAGTGCGACTTTCTCGCGATCATGCATCGGCGTAAACGACAGCCTGATGCATCTTTCCTTCGCTTAACGCAATTCGCCGATTCAATTCGCTCCTGTAGATCACTTTCGACAATCTGGTGAAGCAGCGTGCATTACATCACCGTCACGGCGGCTGCTTCCGTGCACTTCGTGCATGGATGATTTGAGCCAAACTGCGATTTTACCTTTAACGACAAACATCGCAGGCGACCGGGCATGCGTAAACTTTGAGCTCTCGGTGACTACCGCATTACTGTAGCGGCTTTCCTGCCCAGCGGCGATGTTCCGAAACGTTTAGGCGGGCGTGTTTTTAACGTGTCAGCTTCGACCCGCGTATTACTACGCCAGCCGGAATCTTTGGATAACGCGCGAACTAATACGGGGTTGAGATTGGTGCTCACCGTGCGACATGCAACTTCGGTGGCTTCGCGGTAGTTTCCATGGCTACTAACAATAATAATGCGATGAGAGCTACGTTTCCGAGCAAGCAATACATTGCTCTACACCGACACCGGCTGTACGACACAGACGTAACCATTATCCACCGGAAGTTGAATGAACGCTCGCCGAAGATTCGATGATAATGCGCCCGGTGGCTTTATCGCTCTCAGGCTACCCCGAACGTACGCACGTCGCGCACAACAGCACCTGACTGACATGTCTGATACTAGGCGAGGCGGTGGCGTTAAACTGGTGCTAACCAATGAACAAGACCTTTTGTAAGTTATATGTAACCTACGGCTGTACCTGGATTGGTGCTCGAGCCAAAATACACCGAAGTGCTGGAGCCGACAAACACGGATGAGCTTATCGGGTGAACCGGTTCTCGAAGTTGTACCAGCTGTTTGAAAAACTCTACAGCTCATGGTTAACTTCGATTGTTCAACTGCTCTGTCGTTTGGTGGAGAACGAGGAGCGGCGTGGGCGATGTGTTGACCGAACAGGAGAACTGATAATGGCAGCAACGGTGAAACGATACCGACATCTGATTGCCCCTACATGAAGAAAACCATCCCGAAGCGACCTGATGGCGTCATATCCCAGAAGCTTTGCCTATGTCACGACTTTTGACGAACTGAAAAACGGCGATGAAGTCTTTAACATGACGCGAGTTTACTGATGAATTTGAGCAGAACATGGACAATACACAACGCGACCAAGGTCACCGTGCCCATGGCGAAGTGCGCAGAGCTTGAACTTCAGACTCCGTGAAGGCGACAATGGTAATGTTAAATGCGTTGATAACATCAAACTGCGCCGAATTCCTGTTCCAGACGCTACCTTCGAACGACGATGAACATGAATATCTTGACTGCAGGCGTCTGGCCGATGGTTATGGCGATGATAGCTATTGATGGGATCGGCAAATGCGACATGAAAGAATGAACCAAGTAAAATGCGTGCCTGACCGAACGCCAGGCTGGCCCCACTGGAAGAAACTGGCGTACTGGCAAAATGATCGCGTACCGGGGCGAAAAATGGCAATGACAATCTGTTACCGACGCCATGCGTCTGAAAAGGATACATTAGCTACCCAATAGTTCACCGGCGACCTCATTCCTGCGACAGGTAACGACGGTCGCCCACGAAGCGAACCGCCAGGCTGAATCCCAGGCAACTGCATGGTGCCGGCAGCATCTTCTAAACACGATCGTGGCGTGACCCGCAACAGACCGATCGAAGGATTCGCGTGCAACTGCTGAACAACCGACTGGAATAGAAATTGACGCGACGATTGCCTTCCAGCCAGTGAAGATTCAATGGCCGGCATTATTTGGACGTCATCGCGTGGGAAAGCGTTCGTGCAGAAAATGGGCAGCGGCGTTGCCCTGTTGATTGACGCTTCAACAATGGTATGCTCGCATTCAGCGTTTATCGACTTAAAATCAATGGTGGCGAGTCGCTGCTGCGGAGTACCAGCAAAGGCCTGGGCTCTACCGGCGGTGGTAAATGGCGAGCCTGGTAAACTTTTAACGATGGACATCAAAAGCACGACTGACGGCTTCCCTTAACGAGAATGGGCCGAGCCGGTGATCGCTTTGTCGTGCAATTTTCGGTAACTGCGGTACTATTGTCGCGTGAACGGTGGGGGTTCAAAATGACGTATGCCGTGAATCTTGAACTGGCTGCTTCTATTTGTGGAAATAAACTTTTACTGGCTTTGATGAACTGATTCAGGCTATCGATTATATCTACGTTCGTCTATAGCGTCAAGACAGGCTGCTGAATGAAATGGGCGATATGGAACATGAATATTGCCGGTGGTGTTAACTGGCGGAAATCAAACAATAGATGAAGAACGCTCACCCCGGCACTAATTTGTGTGCGTACAATGGAACAATGATCTAGTTCGGGAAGACATACCGCTGAATTCTTACGTCGGTGTTTTCCACCTATCGGCGCATTAATCGCCGAACAGCCCTGAAACGATTTGAGCCGGGAATGCCTGACGATAAATCAGGAACCGTCGCTGGAACGGTATTAACGCCTTAACATCAAAGGACGCGTGGGACACATCGGCATCTTGTGGTCGAAACGGTGTACTGTTAGCGACAATGTTTCTGGTAACAGGCACGTAATATTCATTGATGATCATCTTCTCCCCTCAAATGGCATTGACGTTCTGGTGCATTTTGCGCACTGTATCGGTGAGTCGGACGTTTGATGGCGTTAATGATTGATGAAGGCTTCATTCTCATAAATCTGCGGATCGGTCGTCGCGCAATACGACTTTCCGTCATCGATATATTCTAGATATAACGTTGACAAAGACTATTATTGGAGATGCGTCAACTACGATGGACTTCCTGACCGGCTCTACCTGGCGGATCTGAAAACCGATTGATGACCGATGAGGATCAGATAGATGTTTATCGCGTCGGCGTAATCGCCATTGATTTCCCCTGGCGGACGTTCGGCGTGCTGCGGGAGAATGAAGAACAGCGATAAACGATCGAAGATAGATACGGTTCTAACGCAATGAACGATACGGTGGCGATCCTTTCAGGTAACGTGATTGACTGCCGTTCTTGTGGTATTGCTGCGATGTTAACATCATTAACACTTATTTCGATAACATTGCCGGTACTGGATTGATTTGCTCATACGATCGGACGTTAATCTGTTTTTAAGCGTTAGGATCGAATTAACGTTTGTGCTATGAACACGGTATGCGCTGATACGGCAAATCAGAACGATAATGCTGAAGCTTGAAAAAACTAATGGCGAACTGTTTCAATGACATCATGGCTGGCTGCCGTTAACCCTTTTCTTTATATTTTAAGGTCATTGATATAAGATTTCAGCCGATAATAATGTGTGGTATTACTGTTCGGATGACTTTTCATTCGATGTATGACTTATGGCTGCTTGGAAAACATAGTTTTCGGCATCGTATGGTGGAATATCGTTGATCGTTATCGTCGGCTCGGTTATCAACGATATTTCACGGTTAATGAATTTGTGGATACAGAACCGACAACCTGACATTTCTTACGATCTGCTGAAGATTAGGTGTTGTTCAAAATCGAACGCGTACAGCAATATAATGCGACGATAACGATCACCGTAAGCAACGGGCCAGTTTGGTGAAAATCGAACATGATGCGGTGTAGTCAATAGATGTCATACCGGAACCGGTCGACGGCGGCGGTCGGCTAAATGGATGAAGTTAATGCGGCTGTTCCCCACAGCGTGATCAATCGATTCGACGACCGGCCGGTAACTGAATAGTCCGTTACGGCTATATGGGAGATTTGGTGTGACGGTGGATAAATTAACGGGACGCATAGTTTCTATTTTTGAAAGGAATGTGCTTCAACGTCAATTGGTTAGCGATGCCAGAAATCGGTAATTCGACCGATCATCATGTTTTATTGATGACTAGTATTATTGTCGTACGCTGCATGATGCTATAATGTTGGTTATCAAGTACCAGGTTTGAATGATGATGCGTCGTTAATCTTCGGCTCATATTACGACGTTAGCATAGCATTATTATTATATTCGATGATGACAGCACAATACTAACCCGAATAGCTGGTTTTATGAAAACTATTTTGATACTATCGCGCGATGGCGTATATACTGACTCGGTGACGATCTGTTGACCATTAATGCTGTCGAACAACAATACCATGTTTAACGTCTTTTTATTATCGGCGATAGAAACCGGCGACTATCGACGTGGGGCGGCTTCTCACCGGCCGGTCGAGCCGATTATGCATGCTATCGTTGTTACGAGGTTTTATAAAATGTTTTTCACGATGTTACCTTTCACCGAACCGGAATGACATAATCGTCGAAAAACGGATTCGCTCTGAATCGTATTACCGGTATCGATTGGTTCAAAATTAACGTATTTTATAACCCGCATTTCTGCGCTTATGCTGGACTCTTACGTACACAGCTTCTGAAAAATTCTTCTTTGGCGAGGCCAGGACAGCGAATGCTGCGATGCCGTTTATCAACTCGACAAGTTGTTCGACAATAGCGTGCATGTCGGCGACAGCTGCGTAGTGTCATCTGAAGGCAAGTACATGGGTATTTGTGATGACGACAATGTGCATGGAGCGACTTTAGATATGATACTGGGGCGGCAGAGGCGTCGCGTATTTTCAAAGTGAAGGCCCTGTTATGACTACGCTGTGTTATACCGTTCAGGCTCGTTTGAAAGCCAATGTTCATATTTACACAAATATTCAAGCGAAAGACTACGACACGGTATGATGATGATAGTGACTGGTATCTGGTAAATCTTCTTTGACGATCTCGAAGCATTTTGTCTTCTCGGCAATGAGGAAGTAATGGACTCAACTCTGAGATGATGAACGCCAATGTTTAACTGTTAAAGTTTACATACGTGACCTGGGCCCCGATAATACCGTCACTGATGACCGCCGGTAATGCGAAGAAGGTAGAATATTGCAATGGGTGCCTGTTGAAGGTCTTCGCTATTGAAAGTGATCTGTGTATTGATGATCTTTGTAGAGATAAGTTTGCGTACTCGTACATGTTGAGACGTAATACATTCGTCGTCATGCCTGCAACTCGAGGAGGATTTACGTCGACAAAGAGTGGTCTGATGGCATACAATATTGTGTTTGTACTGTTGATATGACATTCCTTCTCTAGTTGATTGTTTTATCTGACATATTTAGCGACAGGTATCCATTACTTGAGGCGCTTCGTATTGTTGTCGGAGATATTACTTCATATTGCGCCATGTCATTGAAATCGTTGCCTGACGATCTTCGGCAATAATCATGAACTACTACATCATCACAGTCATAAGTTATCGCCACCAATATTTTGAAAAGTGTATGGTTCAACATCACTTGGTATTGTCGAGCTTTAATCCTCACTATATTCTTTTGCATATTGTTCTGACACTGATTGTACTGGGCCGGTCTGTTTATCATTATTTCGTCAACAACTATCGGCATTAAACTTCTCCCGAATGCGTTATTTCTTTAATGCATCATAACGTCGTCTCGGTTGTATCAAGCTTGCTTTGGCATGTCATTATCTAATGACGATCTGTCGAATGTTTTTTATTAGGGCCGAGTTTCCCCTACTTCCACAATTCTGCGATACAACGTGTTATTGGGCGGTTGCGAGCATGGCGATAAACGATGCGCAAGTGGCTTTCCACCAAAATGGATAGTTCTCCAATCGTTTTTAAATTTGTCATCGTATTTCATGATTAAGCGACAACTGGCGCCCTCTTCAATTTCCTCGAACGATACTCTTGTCGCGTTACCAATGATTGTTGATACCAACCTTTTCGTTATTTATGCCCATATTCAACTGCATCGGCTTTTATCTCAAAATATCATTTGTGGTAACTTTGTCGTATTGTCATCAGGCAGGCGAATAACGTTGATACACCGGTCAGAAGCTTTCGTAACTTATCTGCTCGAGTAAATGATCAAATCGGTCGTTTTATCGTTTACTGTCGAAACGTGTTATATTCTGAGAAGATGAAAAATGACTGCCTGACCAATGAAATTTATACTGGTATACCAGTAATGAATCTTTCGGTCATACAAAACAACGTGACATCAACTAAAATGTTGGCGTTCGTGTAATTTCATTACGCTTAAACATGGCTGATACTCAATAATGGGGCAAGAGTAGTCCGAAGTATCTACTGCAAGCGGGGACTTGAATCACAGAACAATTACATGCTGAGCAAAATCTGTTGTTATTATAACTTTCTTGTAATCATTTCTTTAGGTATTGATGCTAGTAACGATGATCCCGCAACGTCGCACGCTGTCGGCTTTGCTGGCGGTTAACTTTTGGTCATAGTCTGTGGCGAAGTTCGAGTATGGCTTCTGCAAAAGGCTTATCCGGTTGCAGTCTTCAAATGCATTTATTAGAATAGTTTGGTTCTGTGAAACACAACAAATTCTTCCGTGATCGCGAGTTACAAGGACCTGGTGTTAACGTGGCGAGTCATGAAAATGTGTTTTGTTGTTTTGCCGAAGTCGTTTTTTGAACTGGGTATTGGACCATCTTACCTAAACGCTCAAACTCATTTCATTTATGTATATTAGTTCGAATGTCGGACATTATTTTGTTGCTCGCATATATGACTCGATAAGAATTGTTGCTGTGCTGCTTTTGAAGGTGTTTTTAACACATAACAAATTTCGATAACGATCAATCATATTTTCCAAACTGCCAATGCAGTTGGTTCACACCATGAGATAGTGTATTGCCATTTCTGCTATGACTGATAGCGATGACGAAAATTCCATCGCCTTTCGGGTATATAGAAGCATCCGAGGTTTAACTCATTAATGATAGCGAACCTTCATTAATTGTGGGCATTGCTGTTTACTGCGGTCATTGGAGTATTGGTACCGGCGAAGTAAATGATAAATTGCTCGAGGTATTTAATGACTTTGCGTTATTAACGCATTGGTTGATACGGTCTGTTAATAAAGTCGGTATTGTTACGGTCATTAAAGAGCGGAAGATATTATATGAAGTTCATTAAGCTCGGTCTTAACTGTTGCAACTGGGTAATTACCGCTAAAACACTCAAAAGTTACGGACAACTTTGCGGGGTAGCTGTGGATTCTAATGAAACAACCACAGCTCTTCAATGATGATAACGCTTCTGCATTCAACCTTTATGATTCATGGCATTATCTAAATGGCGATATTGAGCAATGGTGCGCTATTCAGAGGAGGGTTTCCCGAGGGGTGACGGTGATATTGTTGCTGCTGTTCCAGTGATTCACGCTGTTATTTAGAGCACTGGGAGAAAGGAAAATACGTTATTGATTTGGTGATGATCCCGGCTTTAACGTGGTTTCGTCGTTATGGTATTCTCTTACTATATGAATGCTGCCTGCTGTTTGGTTAACGAGCCTCGTGAACGCGGCACAACACTCGAGCCAATCGGCTTTATCAATTTTCGTTTGATGCATTTGTGCTCAGAATAAAGTTGATCATCGGGTCATACATTGAAAGTGGCCTGGAAGCGAGCTTATTAGGGGGTGGCGGGCGTACCGCTGCGTAATTGTTTTGTGTTGTGGTGTGGCATGAAGGTTATTTTGGTTTGTGTCTGGTACGAATGATTCGGCGGTATTGGTATGATGCGCACGCATTGTTTTTGATCGCTGAGCTAACGAATTCGTCTATCAACATACTTCTGTGCGAAAGATCACAAATAGATAATGGCGGGGAACACTTTCTTAAACAACAGTCATAATGATTCCTTGTCAAGTGATACCGACCCTTTAAGCGGTTGGTGGGAATAATGCCAATGTCTGGCGTCATAGTATTTAAAGGAACGAAAAGACAGATCCCATGCAGGCTGACTATTGACGGACACTGACCATTGATGACGTACGATATTACTGTTACTGGTGTGGCTCATATGTTTTCGGAACAAGCTCTTCGAAAATTATGCGGTAACGGCATGCTGGTGTTACGAATGAAACATGAATCTTGTTGCCCAGATGCTGTATCTGTCGAGAGCTGTCGGAAATGATGCAGATGAATGACATTTATGCGACATCCATGTCGCGTGCAAAATTTCGCCGTCGTGAATCGAAACATCTGTCATGTGAGATATCGGCACTGATCGGTGGATGTTGCGGCTGATTAAACGAACACGTAAATCTTTGTTGTAATGGGGATGATAATATTGTACTGACATTTTTCTCCTGAACATCGTTGGAGATATTGACATCGGTAATCTTTACCATACATTCGTGAATGAAGTTGACGATGGTGATATTGATAGACAATCGAAATGCTTCAAAAGGTATGCATTTATTGACAACGAAATATGGTTGCCCAAATCTGGTGCTGACTGATAAAATTTTGACGCGGCTTGACTCTTTACTCGTTAACGGTGCAAAACCATTGAATCTGATACTTATTGCCCATGAAAATGACCAATGTCATTTCCCTCTGCCATATCATATCGGATCGGCGAACTCTTGATGTTCAATGTCGCCTCTCTTTCGGCACGGTGTGTGATGTTTAAAGTAAATGTTATCATACATTGTTTTCGAAGGTAACTTGGGATATTATTTTGTGTAAAGGTTACATATGTATTTTATTTGGGCTGGGTCTTTACGTTTTCGGTATGTTCGTAAAAATGATGTGAAAGTATCAGTATTCGGTACCTTGGCTGATAACTGGTTTGTTATTAAGAAATAAAATTGACCACGAAATGGCAAAGTGTTAACAAAATAAACGAACATGTCGTTATATTTAATAACTAACATATTTTGGACTGTTATAATCAATAATACTAGTGAAGATGATCGGTATTTACAATTGGACAGTGTTGTTAATTTAGCGCAAATCGCATTATGGCACAATGCAAACTTACAAATGGGCGGCAATGGTAATTTTCACTCCTTTCTCTGGCGCAATGCGCAATGATAAAGGCATCGTATATGAAGCCGAAATTCGGCAGTCCGCTTTTTAGATAAAATGGCATTCGTCTGCGAAGCTCAAATATTGGTACTTTCGAATCTTATTCGTTGATCATTGATCTATCCCGTATAACCGTGAAGGTACGGTGAACGCCTGATGACCTCTATATAACGCTTTATATTCGTATGTTTGTATTGACGGTTCGATTTTCAATATGTCGAGGCTGTGATCGAATTGACATGGTGTAATAACGTTAGCGAAACAGAATTCGGAATGATGACGTGTCGCCGGTCCCTATTTCGGCGGTGTTGATGCTCGTGCATCGACTATCGTCGAAAGATAAAGTGTTGAAGTCCATCGTCTTCGGATGTTCCACGAAATTAATGAATCTGAACTTCGTCGTTTTCTATGGTCGCCGTGTATGTTAAATCAGAGTTCACTATTGTTGTTTGTCCGGCGGGTCGATTTGCTAAAGCGGTGAATGGGCGCTTATCGAAGATGTTGTTTTTTATCCCCGGGGCGCAAACATGTTCGATTGAAATTTCATGAGATGACCGCTGGTTTGACAAGGATCGAATTTCTTTGGTTCGCCGACTTTGATGGTACGGTAGCCAGAGGCTGCGTACGGCTGAAGTTATCATGAAATGGTGCCGCCTCTGATCGATCGACGAAATCGTGTTATGTCGCTGACATCACAAACGGGGGCGCGTTACCGCGCGATGGTCATCCGCATAGCGCAGGCAGCATAATGCGCTTGCCGACTGACATCGAAGACGACGGCATGGCTTGACATCGAGAGTCGAACTCCGGCCCGTGGTATCAACGGGTTTGTATGAGTTGCAGTACTGCCAGAGAAGTCTCCCGATTCCAAACACTCATGTCGGAACAGAAGCATCTGTCAAATGAGAATGCCTCAGCCAACCAGCACTTGTGACAGCGCTAATTGCCTGGATAGCTAAATATTGAACAATAATGTCGAAATTCAGCGTCTGATACGATCGGGAAAAGATAAAGGAGATATTCGGCTGCGGTTGGCAGGTAGCGACGTGTTCAGTGACCGATGCTTATGTGTTTCTTGAAGGTGTATCAGCTTTCTTGAAAATGACACGGTTGTTCGATATATGGTTCGGCACTGCAAGGTGGGTTAGTCTTTGCGTGTTCAACTTTCTGAAATCGAATGAATACGGTTAATTATTCGTAGGGTCCGTTTATCCCGAATAGTAAAGGATGAAAGCGCTTTGATGTTTGGTTAACATGGCGCATACTGAAACGCTTTTGAAAAAATATTGGTCGTTATGTTCCATCGCTGTATCACTGTTTACTATGTAAATGCATGTAATCAATCACCGACACATGTTTGGATTGTATATTCCGTGTAAAATGATATACTGGTTTGCATTACCTTTAATTTGAAAAGCTCTTTAAGCCCGTAAATCTGTCAATTCTTTGAAAACTTTATGCCAATTCAAATAGCTTCGTTGTTGCGGTTATTGGTAGCATGTTTTTCTGCTATGCATAAGATATAGTTTATGCTTTATTATATATCCCTTTATGTACTGAAGTTTAATGCAGTATGGCGTATTATATTATAGTTATGTAATGGATATTAACATGGGGCAGGCCATTTTCGTAATGGTAAATAAATTGAAATTAATAAATGAAACTATGCCTTCGCTACTCACTAAATTCTAACTGCCCTAGATTAAGAGTAATCTGAATATTCGCCAACTTATTTTGAAGAAATACGATAAATTAATCATTCCCAGCTTCTCTTCGGTTATCACATGGTGACATTGATTTACCACGTAAACATGAATCGAACAGCCCATCACATGCTTTTGTCATCGTGCTTTTCGCGGATATATCAGCCCTCAGCTGTGAAGAATCAATGTTGTAAGTACTAATCTCCTTGAAAGATGATGAGAACATAATATTAACTTAACGCGGCTGTAAAATATGCGTAATATTGAATAAAACAACACTATTCAAATATTGGTGTGTCTGAAAGTAAAGATATACAAATATATTCAATAAAGAATGAGCTTGCTGTGTTCAACTTCTTTCTCATAGTGAATGAATGTTTATCAAAAAGCAATTATAACTGAAAAGCGAAATCACGGCTTTGTTTGACTTAAAGGACTATGATTGGTAAAAATCGAGAGAATCAATATCTTCCTGGGTACGTGAGCCATAACTTTCGTGTTGAAGAACATGGCTTCTCACGGTGATGATGACTTTTGTCGGTTAGGTCACAAATCGAATGATTAAGCCAGCGTAGGCGATGGTGGTGTTCATCTTCTGAACGGTCTGCTATCGGCGCATTGGGCCGTAATGATGGGCAGTGATTTGTTCAAAGTGTTCACCGGCAGAGACGCCTGGTGGAACAAATCGTAATGACTTCTGTACCTTCTACTGGTGCCCTCGAAGACAGGTGATAATCGGCTTTGTTTGGTAAACCGACATCGTTGACAAATGGTGTTATTGTATTCAAATGGACTGTTATGTTGTGTTATCATTTAACATTGGAAGACGAAATCCTGATATTTCATTAATACGGGCAATTTAAATGACTCTAGATTTTTAAATATCATGCATGTGATTTGTGGACGAGCAGAGTCGATTTGCGTTTCCGGAATTTGTTTGCTCTGTGCGGTGTACTTTGCGTTGACGATGGCGTCAGGCGTGGCGTGAGCGGAAAGTATGGCGACGAAAACATGCTATCTTCATGCACGAACTTGAGCTGGTGATATAACTTTACCAGCCTGGTCAGTGAACATGTTCAGTGAACAGCGATGCATTATCGGTATGATGAACGCGTATAATGTATTTCATCTGTGCAATATTAGTCGATTGGCTTGCCCTGATGCGCTGTCCCCGTATCGAATAATATATCATACATGGTGATTTCGCCAAATAAATACCTGAACAACCGACATCTACGCAATGAAGTCATCTGCTTATTTCGCCGTATCAACACAAAACATCGGACTGCGCTGCGCTCAGCGCAGTGGCGGGTCTTATATCTGAACTTCCGAACTGTTCAGGATCAACGGCATGACATTATTCGATGAAAACTGACTGTTCAACCGAAGAATCGGCAGTCACCGACCATATATAGCAGGTCACGTAATGCTTGTTCTTACTAACATTTAATTGCAGATTAACGAAAAGAATTATGTGAATATCAAGGAAACGATGCACATGAAAACATTGATCTGGCTTTCATCGAAATTCGCTCCCCGCAACTCCATCAGGCTGTATATATTAACAATGCGTAGTTTCCTATACTGATGTTAATTGCAAAAGTCTGTGAAAAGTCAATGTTATCAGAAGCATCGACGCACAAATGGCTTTACGTGTCAACTTCATCGAAATTCCTTCCTTCCCCACCAACTTTACATCCGCTTCAATATAACTCGGCTGTCGTCATGAATAATATGCTATACACTGACGTTTAATTGCCGAAGATCATGGCAGAAGGGCCATTATTGCGTATCGAGGAGCATGGTGCACGAATGAAAAGGCGATGCAACTGTCGGGGAGTTTCATTATCGCAACTTTGCCGCAAAACCGGCATATGTATAACTGCAATGTCACGTGAATATGCGCTGTATACGCTGACGAATTCTTAGTACGTAAAGGACATGAAATGACGCACCCAGTATCTGACTGCAGCCGAAGGGGTATGGCGCAATTGTCACAAGGCATTTGATTTTTGTGCACGTACGCGGGGTGGGAGTGATAAATTTTGTGCATGGCAATATTAAGCACTTGGCGAAAATTATGGGGTGGGGAGGGGCATTGATTTTCGAGATTACGGTGTTGTACGTGACATACAAACAATCATCTTCATGGTACTTGAGGCCGCAAATTATGAGCGGTTGCCTAAACTGCATCTTTTCTGGAATATGGTTAGCAAGTAGATTAGGAAGCATATTTTCGGAGTAGAGACGCACATTGTATCCTCTTGGCTTATGGTGTGAATGGTAGTGATAACATTATTTCTTGGTGAAATTTGAATGTTATTAACTGGGCAAAATGTTTTACTGTTGCTGTTAACGTATCGAATGCTGGGGTAGTGTTACTGTTCTGAAACTTCAAGACTGGTATAATAATCGGTTATTTTCTCCCAAACCCTGGATCTGGTAAACTATGCCACAACTTCGGAAAGTTAATCTGCCGTAATCGAAGAAATTTTGTCTGGGGTAATGTTTTCAATACGGAAAACTATCGCACTATTTTATTATTCATATCGCATTATTTTATTATTATTGTTGTTAGGTAATCATATTATATTAGTTGCGGTTTACTTCGCCTCTTTAAAATGATACCAATAATCTTGGCACTTGGTACGGCTTTGATAAACCGACAATCAGAAAACTGTTGGCGTTATGATATATGTTCCCATTCTGTGCTTCAACTAAAGGTTTTAGGCCTCGGCAACGTGTCTGTTATGCAAATGAGCAGTACTAGAGCTGGCTGCTTGCTGAGGAGTTAAACCGCAAATATGGCATATGCTGCAAACCAAGTGAAAACTAAAACGCTCTGTAACCGGTTTCAAAGTCAACACATCGTCATTTGGTCACCAAACCATTTTATTCCATCTACTACAACTAAACCTGCGTGCATTCCTGCCATCTGTCATCTGATGTGAGCCAGTAATTCAAAAGCTGTTCATTATGCTGAAGCGTCAATGACTTTAAGGTAAATACTGAACTACTTCCGGCAATGTTGCCCTGCTCGGACCAGGAATGTTAATGTCAGGTAATTGACTTCGAGATATTTCTGTGCAACAGTTAAATGCGCAATACGAACCGGTTAATCTTCGGTGTGAAAAATGATGGTGTGTCTAGGCTGTGCATTTGTCTGTTCATGAATGTTTCCATATCCGGTATATTATCCCGATTTGTTATTTCCGGTCGGACTTGGATGTCCGGGCGAGGGAGACACATTGAAATGACGGACTGAAAACGGTGGATGAGCGGTTGAATGAACTGCATCAACGCCAACGAGAACAGCCTCAACAGAAGACGAAGGAAGCATGGCTTTCGTGCGAACATCTGCCTCATCTTTCCGCTAATCGTTATCGCATCGAACTCTATTGTGTTGATAGTTGCTGACGATAATGTTGAACAATGAATATGATGACAGTTTGATGGAAGCTTGTTGGTGATGATGTTGATAAGCTTTCGCTGGTACGACATCGGCATGTTCCGATATCGGCGAAGCTGTATGTTTTCGTGAAAGATACTGATTGATCCCAACTCGCGGTACTATTTCGAATATGAGCCATTGATGAAAGAAAACCTTCGGTACGAACAACCAGGTGAACCGAAACTGAATTCAACGGCGAATAGTTGCTCTATTGCATTTGGTATCATATTATTGAAACCATCTTCATCGCCGTTTTAACAATAACTGTGTTACCATGGTTTATCGGCTATTGATTCATCAATATATTCTTCGGTATCTGGTTTATTCCATGTTGATGACTGAGATGGCGACGCACCAACACTAAATAATTGTTCGTATTCGCTCTTTCTGACTCCATGTGCTCATTGAACATCGTTCGTGTTTCATCGTCGATAAGTTCGAAATTAATATATCTTGTACGTCGTTGTTTAATTTCATTTGAGAGGATACATCGTATAATGAAATTTCTGCGTTAACGGTGAGCGAATGTTCCAGCGTAATACTACCAGACTTGCTGGTGGATTGGGTTTCGATAATCCTCAATCTCTTTATTAACTTTGCTAACATATCGAGGTGATGATAAAGTTGTGTTGTTACACCGCTGTGGCTGGCTGTCGTTACATCGTGCATCAATATTGATGATATTCAATATTGATTCGTGCCGGTTTCGCTGCTTTCATGACGTGTTCCAATGTGATGTTCGGGTCTTTTTCCGTGAATGGTGGTGCACGTATCTGGCACTTCAGCTCTCGCACTTTCGAGCCAGATTAAAGCTCTCATTGGTGTGTTTGGCAAAATGGGCTTGTCATTCGTGCGGCAGCCATGTCTTCGATCTAAACTTTCACCGGCTAGGCAAACTTTCGAGGAACGGAAAGTTTGTTTGGGCTTCAAAGTTTCCCCATCCCCTGAGCAGCTTTCCCCTGTTTTAAACTTCAGGATATTTTGTTCTGTTTTCAATAACAGTCGGAGATGATAGATGATATGGCATTTGTTATAGATGTTGTGTTGTTGTTGTTGTGGGCCGACTGCGTCTGTTTCCAACAAGTTGACTGTTAGCGGCATAATACCATATTCTGCATGATGAGAATGAAATTTTAGATGGTTAGACGTCGGTAGGAAACTGGTGTTTAGTGAAGTTCGAATATAATGACCCGATAGTAATTTAGTAAGTGAGGATAATGAAGTGACCAAAATATAAAAATGATAAACAATAACATAAAATAATAGTAATGATATAATATTTAACATGCTAGCGATATAATCTTGCCGTATTAGTAAAATGTGAAACCATGTATATGAAATGAAGATGACACGACCCGATGAACTGACATGAGCTGAGAATATATTATCAATGTGTGTTCGCGTGAATGGCTGTAATGTGTTTTCGTTTCTGACTTTCTTCGAATGAACGAAAACATTGATTTAGCCCCAACCTTTCTCCCCGCACAATGTAAGAACAAGGAGTTTGTGTCCTTTAGTGAGAAAGTTTATTTTGGGGTGAAACTTTCGGGGGATGATTGAAGCCCTAGGGAGAGGATTGGCGAGCAAATTTCGGGGAAGTTTGTCTGAGCAAAGTTTCTGAAGGGTGGCCAGTGAAGTTATTTTCATTACGATTTTCCTATTGAACGAAACATTCGCGGGAATGTTGGGAAAATGGCTTCAGTTCTCCCGATGCGATGTATGAGTATTATTTGGTAAACTGGCTAACAAGTCTGTCTCTTGTTATTTATGACACGTGCGGTTATTCATGAAGGATGCTTAAGCTTAATGTTTATCGGTTGTTTGGATGTTGTAGCTCTGTGCTTATGAAGTTATAAATATTTTGGAGACGACGCTACTTGTTGTTTTGATAAATCGATTTTCTCAATTGCTATATGCTGGCAAACATAATATCCTTTGTCATGTGTCTTTAACGTATTGATTTGTTGTCAAGCAATGCGAGTTTCGAACGGCTGTTGTTATTTTGAAGCAGAATTCTTTCATCAGAAATATTAAGAAACAGTTCCCTTATTCCACATTGGTGCTTGAATAATGGTAGGCTAATTATGTCTACAGAAAATATTCTCCATTCTGAAATGGTCATAATAATCTGCTATAACTAAATCTTTAATTTTCGGTATTCACTGTATTATACATGACGAATTCTGTAATGGACTGGCGGCACGGTAACATGCAAATCTGCAGCTTCTTCACTGTGAGGGCAATTTTCTGGGCGACGATTTGTTATCGTTAACCAGCTGCGGCGTCAGCCAGGGCGATGTTCATTGTGATGACGATGACAACAAGCGATGAGCTATCGAATAACATTTGTGGGTGAAGGTATTTTGAAGCGTGCTCGGCTTCGAAAGAGCATTATTACTGCCTACTTGCAAAAGACGATAACTGGTCAACAAATGACATTTAACACCAGTATTATTACTGCAAAGATTATCACTATGCTGAAGCAATTCGTGCTAAAACTTTGGTTACCATATCACGAGAACCAAGGGACAATATAATCCTGTTGGCAATTAAAATTGGCAACATCATATCGATAAGCTCAATTAAAATGACAGCTTATTGTTAAAACTTCATAGTGATTTGTCGATGAAAGTCAATGCGATTAATAAGACATCTTGTTCTGATCTAAATCATAAAGAACAAAATGGGGTCTCCATGACTGACTCTCGTAATGACGTTACCCGATAGTTGAACATTCCATCTTGCCATATTCATTCATTCTTAGCATTAGATATGATGTGACTTCTGGAAGATATTCAATACATATTTGCCGAAACGATCGGCGCTGCATTAAAGGCATTTTCGCGTGACATATGAAGCCGTAATAGTATGAAACATTCATATTCGGAGCCAATTAGACGATATATCACGAGCTATTAAACGGCATTTTAGCTGGAGAACAACTATCTGATGATATGAACGACATCAAACCGGTAACGTGACTTTAACGGCTATTATACCATCGGTCCTTAAAACTCTTATTTTTTGAAGCCAAGTGACTTATTTTATTTCTTCTTCTTGCGAACATGAATGAATTTATCTCCTTATTTGGCTCGCTCGAAATAAAATCACTGGTGGTGCTCTGCAGTTAACTCCCCTTTTGGCCTGGCGGTATTAGCCGCAACCGTATTCTAGCGGCCTTCTTTAATTTACGAGAGGCTCAAAGTGTAATGGCGGAAGAGATGAAGGCCAACTACTCATGAGGTCAAGGATAGTATGAAATGTCGGTACACTACAAAAATTACGCCATTTCCTTATCTGACTTTCATGCTCTTTACTGGCATCTGCGGGCAGTAACTTTGAAAATGCTTTGAACTGGTGGCACTATGTAGCTCTAGACTTTCATGAAACGGAATTTAGGTAACATGGGACACTAATAAAAACGTAAAGGAATTATGTATATTGGTATCTGCTGCCATTATATGTATGCTATATGGTGACTTTCGATAGAAGAACGCGAAAAATGACTTTATATCCAGAGTTGATAGCAAGTTGGTAACATACGCGGCACAAACTCATTGAAGATATAACTGAATGAGAATGGCCGCCAAAAGCCGCGTATTATCTTGTGAGACTCAACTTTAGCGCCTGGAGGGACTGTCGGTTGCTGGCGAACCAGTGATCACGAAAATATTGAATGCCAGAACGTAACTGCTGTAATGATATATACGGTATTGATTGGCAAATACCATCGTTAATTTCCAGTGGCATCGCTTCATAATAGTGTTCGGGAACAGTTACCCGTCAATGAAGCGAGTACTTGTCAATAATTTATTGCTTAACGAACTACGCGAAACGCGATATTATCTATAATTTCAGTATTGATCATTTTATGTTGATTAAATGAATGAATAAGCGTTTGAAATCTTCGCTTGTTTTGGTGTGTAAATACCGGAACACGGTATTGGAATCTTTATTGTCGAATGAAGGATAAAGCGCGATGACTGGTAATCTGTCTGAACGACACAACGGTGTTTTTGCGATATCCATCTTAGTCTTTCATTATGTTGATAAATCAAACAATATCTCTCGTGGCGTGAACTCCGTTTTATTCTTGCTGCTGTGTCTTTAGCTTTCTGAGAAGAAATTCCAAAGTTCATTCAAAGGATTCTTCACTAGATGGTGTAACACCGTTCGAATCGAAGCTGGTGGAACTCGCTTTGATCTCAATAAACAAATAAACGGCTGGTCTTCGCCCGTTCTCATTACGAGCTTAGCGGCGAGATATCGTTGATATGGATCGAACTTTTAAACTATTTCGTTTTGGCATTAATTACACAAATGATCGAAAACCTCTGCTTTGCTGTAAACCTGTTTGTTGCGCCAATTTTGAGAACATTGCCGCTTATGCGGTTGACAACGTGGCGTGTTTACTACGCCCTATTTCTCTTCTTTAAGCTTGCATTTATATACATTCCATGCGTGCCAGTTGGCTGTTAGCGATTTTGTTGGTCGAAGGATGAATTAACCCAGGTTTCAGCGGCGGCTAACTGGTCGACGATTGACATTTCATCGGAAAACCGCGTTCTGGCTTGACCATTGAAACGATAGCGGTTGGCAGGCTCTGTTTGTCTGATTTTCTGTATTATGAATTGCTGGCATGCGCGTGGTTCTTCCCATATTAACGAAGTTTCAGAACGACTTGACTTGCGAATGTCGTCCTTTAATCGGCGTGTGGTAATCGCTCTTGTGGGTGGTCAGATGGGGCAGAGGTCTTAACTATATTTCTGTCGGTACGTAAAACGTAACTGGTTAGATGTTGCTGTAAATGGAACGGTTAACAGGTTCAAAATTTCATTTAACTGTTGTGAAGCGTATGTCGGTAATGGTCATTGGCGGCATTTCAGCAAAGAGATATTAACTAATAGCTGGGAAGCAGTTGACTTCATTCTGGGCTGTTTATAACGGAGTTTGCATTCTTGTTAACCTAATATTCGGTTGATGAACTCTGGCTGCTGAATGACGATCTTACATACGAACAGTTTTATATTCACTATACCGCTAAACAATCGCTAACTGATCACCATGGCTCTTCGACGAACTGACTGGTTATTACGTCGTTGAAGATGTCGTTGATGAAAGGACGCAACAGGCGGCAATAATCTGCTATTTGATGAAAGACGTGAAACTTTCTGCCATTAAGGAAGAGCTGTTGAACTCGATTCGGCGGCATCTTGACCAGCGATGTTTTCTATTGCCATGACTCGCGATTTAGCGATTTATGATCGAAATAAGGCGAACTGGGTGACTGGCGTATTTTTAACTGGTTGTGTTGTGCTTTGCTCGATATGTTGTTTGTGGTTTGAGCGCGGTGTTGATCTACTTGTATCCGTCGTCGTAAGCTTTTCTTTCCTTACATGACGTCAACGAAAGAGCGATAATGGGTTTAGTTATCTGATGAGGCCGAATGGTACTTTCCGCTGTTGATAGCCGGCGCAAACAAATGAACCTACGGAATAGGATAATGAGATGTTGACAGGCATCTGTAGATCCTTAACTTTGCCCAATAATCCATAGGCGGCTGAAACTTTGGTGATAGCCCATCATCTTGAACTTCGACGAACAAACAATGAACAGCATTTCTTCATTAATTAGATGCCGACGTTGCCGTCTATTTCACATGGGGAGTGATGATGGCGCAGCATGCATTGGTACAAGCTCGACGGGGCACGACGATGGCGGAGCCCGGCACCTGAAAGGATGCGTCGTCGTTGTCTTTGCGTATTCCCAGTTTGAGTGAATGCGCTGACAGTCAGGCGACGAGTGAAAGGCCGATGGATTCGACCTGTGTTTCAGCGTCTGCATATTCGCGGGGTTTCTGATCTCCTGCCAATTTGCCGCGTGAGCGGCGTCACGCCAGAGCGGCTATCTTCTGATAACTTGCTGCTTTGGCGGGCGATGGTATATCTTTGGTCTGGCGAATGACGCTGGCGATCTGATCGCGGAACTTCCGCAGATCGCCAGAACTTTTCATGGCGACTTGTCGTCTCGTCCGGAAGCTGGTTGTCGACGCGGTGTATAAAGTGGGGCTATGAATTCTTCACATGCAGGGAGGCGGAAGACGCTGACAGGTCGGTGCTGCTGATGTATGGAAACTGGCACGATCTTTCTTTTTTGCGTAAGTAGGCGGGGAGCAAATGGGCTATCGTCAGCTCGATAATTGAGAATCAGTCTGGCAATGATGCCGTTGATAGTGCAGATGTTGGCGAAGGTACGCTCGTCTTAGATATTGTTTCTAGATCGTCCATCTTCAAATCTTGGTTAACCCGTAAATACGATGATAACCGCCAGTTAAATAGATGATCTGGTAACGAAAGTTCCATGTTATCGATGAAAACAACGGCTTATTGAACGATGGTAACTTTCTGGAATGATGACTTCGCGTCGGGATACCGATAGGGTAAACGTTGCGCTGGTCGTATCTTTCGCTCATCAAACTCGTCTGAGCGCTTTTAGATGGGCGTTATTGTGCGTCCCAACCATATTTCTCTGCATCATGTTCTCCGTGCGTCACTCGAAACCATCGTCGTTAATAAATTGTGAATCTTCTTCTGATATTGGCGTCTGGCTGACTTTATATCTCGGAGATCGTGGGCGATGAACCTGATGAGCGGTCGTCAACGGATGGTTGGTGAATGTTGACCAGCTTCGTGACTCTTCGACGATCTGACTACAGGCGATGAAGATCTGGAACGTCGCTTTATTCATTTCGCGTCGGTCGGATCGACGACCGTTGATGTTTTGATGCGGTCCTGTCTGGTCGGAAATAGAAGATATTGTCGTCCGCGGGCGGCCGGCGAAGGTCGTCGGAGAATGATGGCGGACTTTCGCCGGCGATCTTGACTTTATAGATTGGTAGAACAGCGGCTAGAACGCCGTGACCGATATGGCGCCGGACCTTCTCCATCATACTACTGGAATGATGACGGTCTTCCTAGATGGAGGAGTTCACATCGAGTCGTCATCGGCCGTGAATCTTCTGCGAGAGATGCGGTAAGCACAGTGAGTATTCGACGGGCAACTCTGAACAGGCGAAAAGGACCTTGTAATCTTTATTGGTTTCACTTTGAAGTCTCGCGGCTAACGTTGGTTTGTTTCTGATCTCTGTCGGCAATACTGAGGAAGAACGTCATTTCTTCGAACCAACGGACTGAATCGCGTTCTCTGCGCGGTCTCACAACGAAGGCATAGATAAACGGCAGCTGATGATGGACTTTCTCTGCATGTTTGCCGCTTTGTTCGCGCGTCTTTAAGGCGCAAAGATGATGTTGTCAAATGCGGAATGGGCAAACAATGCGGCAACTGCGAATTAATTAACGCGGTAACAGGCATATTATGGAACAGCGTATCGATGCTAAAGGCGATGCTGGTATCGCGGTACCGTCGGCTGGTAAAATGCGATGATATCAGCAAATATTGGATTTTAACTATGCCTCTATGGTGACTATGGTAAAAAGAAACAGAGACATCGAAAATTATCGACGAAACTATGCTCACTGAAGGAGGAAGATTGAACACGCTCAACCGATGGCGGGGCTTCAAATGGAGACCTGAAGGTTCCATATGTTATGAAGAACAGTCGAGGATGAAAAGTCCTGGACTGTTATTAACGCTGGCTATCGGTGGTCATATTCTTCCTTTAAAAGTGGGACCCGATTTGTCGATATTATTTCTTTGGCTTTGTTGATGTCGAGATATTTCTTCTGAAAACGTCGATTATGAAAAGGTACGTGGATAGTTGGATAAATATTTCAGATCTGTATTGCCAAAATTATATTCTTATTTTTAGGTGGGAATAGGCATCTTTTGGGCGAGTTCAATATTGAGTTAAAACTCGGCGTCCTTTCTTTCATTTGGGTATTTGAATAATTCGATTTATTATATTGCTGCTGCGAAAGTATTTCGTATGGCTTTAGTGACGCAATCCCATGGGGGTTACTCAGGATAAAATGAATACAGTCCTTGGTGGTGAACTCGTCTGTTTATTTTCATGTTGGTTTGCATGTCACCATGGAGGCAATGTTTTACTGAATGAAGTTCTTTTGTTTGATCACCTCATTTTGGTTAACATCTTGTCAAATGACTGTCAATATTAGACCTGAACTATTATGAAAACTGCCATCAGGTAATAACGGTGATAACTAATGTACTGGATGTGGCTGAAATCAACACGCCAGATTGGGTCGAAGTACGCTCATATTATTTGGCTGCATCATTTCAACGATAATTTGCCTGCAAAATAGACGTACGCCATTGACATTGCTGGGCTTCAGGAATCTTCGAAAAGCAATCATGATTTCTGGAATTCGGCCATCCTGCTCGAAGAACTGGCGGTGGCTTGTTTATTTCACGGTATCCCTGGCGACATTCGCCAAAACATGTTGATTTGATGTCGGCTGCGTATGGAACGCCACACCTCGCTGTCCTTGCGTGCATTAATCTGCATGGTATGACGATAACCATTGACAACTAACGACAACCTTACGCAAAGGGTTAAATTATCGTGTACTTTCAGTCGAACGGAATTAGGCTGATGACGATGGCGTAGTATACGTTAAGCCGTGACGGTATCGTACCGTTGCCAAAGAACGGGGTTTATTATTATGGCGTGGGATCAATGTTAACGACTCTTTCGGTCGCGGGGCGAGTTATCGATGGCGATGACTGGCGTTAATTGATGAAGCTTTGAGGAATGTTGTTCAAAGTCTGTACCGTGATCTGAATTCGGCAGCGTCGATGACGATTCTGGAAGCTTGAATGTTCCATTTCATGAAGTTGCCGACCGGACGAATGCTGGAGCAACGGTCGAAGATATACCGATTTGTCGGGCGTACGTATTAATGAACGATATCTGCGTAGATATGTCGTCGTATCGTAGGACTATCGAACCCGCCGCTGATGTTGAAGTTGTCGTTCATCGAGATGACTTCCCCATACTACATGATTACTGCTACGGGGTTATTTCGCCCGTCTTCGAATGATGAATAATCTTCGTCGACAAACACCATCTGACTCTATTACCGGTAACGTTTGACGGAAGATGATGTTCACGAGCCGTAGGTGGCGGATAACATTAATAAAATCGGTCGATTCCATGCGGTCGAACTGACGGATGTCGGCACCGGGAATGGTCGGCGATCAAACTGACGGTCAATATTGATTGTCTTCTTTGTTAGATATTATGTTGGCGTCATAGACCGCTTTACGGAGCCATTCGATAACGGCATACCCGCCGCCATGATTTATGCTTGTTCATGTTTGATGCGTGCGGTTGGAAGTTGAAATTAGTAACATTCGAAGGTTAAAAAATATTCAATTTCAACATAGATATTGACTTTCATCCCGCGAAATGATGATTGTGCACAATGTGCATATCGTAAATGTCGCGACATCAATTTCGTGCGAAGACAGCTGCTATGTTGTAACGACTATATTCAGTCAATGAAAGAGATCATTAATGAATCTTGTTTGAATAAGGTGAATAGACTTTGCTAATGGTCGAAACAGGTACGGTCGGTTTCAAGTACGATACTGGAAAGGCATTTTTCAACGATTATTTTCGGCATTCAGAGCTTTATTATTATGTGACTTAACTGAGAAGTTGTTTAACATCATCAATTATATCTCCTTTTCCTTTTGCTCCGATGGCTGTGTTCCATTGCGGCATCCCCATAAATCTAACTTTCACCGTTCCCGAAATACCATCCTCCTTTATTAACATTTGGTTCGGGTTTTGCAAACTCAACTCCTTTGTGTTAATGATTGAAGGTCAAATCAAAAGAAATGGGTGCCGAACCAGGCGTATCGATATTTCATTAAAGAATGGTAAAGTATTTGCGCTCTGCTATTAGCATTTGTGCCAACCGGATGATAGCGTCCCCATCATTGAAAATTTGGGAGTTCGTGATTGGTGCTGAAGCGAATATTCAATGTAAAGGGTCGCTAATATCGGTGTCGAACCAACCCCAAAATCTGAAGCAACAAACATCGATTCAACGCTACGTCAATAATATCTTTATTGACTCTCTCGTGTCGATAACCTGATATCGGATTCTACTAAACTAACCGATCTGAGACAAACGCGTGTACCGTCGACTATTCGAACGTCTGAGGCGACTAAATGCTGTGTGTTGAACCAATATTGTATCTATTGTCTATGGTTGAATAAAAGGTTCCATTTTCTGATGCTAATAGTCGTCATTGAGTTGTGATCCCCGGCTGCAGCGAGCGAATATGTATTCGGCGTCATGCATTAGCAACGTATCCTGAAATGTTGCGCCTATAATCGGTAGACCGATGGTGATTAACGAACATGATTGACGAGGCGACCTTGTATCTTCAGATTACCATGATGGCCGTACCAAGCGTTATCTCATAAAGGCATTGCGCGGCTGTTTTCAATGGCGACGACTTACGTTGGTGGGTATGCTGACACCATTCTTCGTGAACCAAGAAGTATCGAATGTTGAACTCGGTTCCCGAACTTTGTATTCCCTGAAGCCTCTAAAGCTGTCCCCGCGATATTTCAAACTATCTTCATGTTACATCTGAAGTTATGTTGTCAAAATGTTTGAATGGATATGAAGGGTGGAGAACACTGGTGAAATTGCCTTTCGAAAGGGCATATCGCAATTTCGGTCCCATGTTGGCTTGACGCCGTGGAAATGCCGAAATATTTTTATTCGGGGGCCAACTGAAAAGAACATGAACCAATCGTGTCGAGTTTGATGACGGTTGAGTTCGGCTCGAAAGGCATATGTATTTCGGGCTAAGTCAACTGACGCCGCGGAAAAACCAAAATATTTTATTCAATTCAAACTAAAGACCGGTACCACCGAACTGTCTATGACGTCGGATTTGGTGAAATAACGTTTTTAAATTCATCGAGAGAAGAGCATATCGCGGCACAAGTCAAACTTTGTTGGAAAACCGAAATATTTTATTCGAATTCCAAACTTTACTGAGACCGGTACAAGACCAATCTGTATTGTCGAAGTTTGGTAATGATTGGCGATTTGAAGTTGGCGGGAAAACGCCTGCCAATTTCGGGCTGAAGTCGACTTTGTTGTATGACTTCCAAAATATTTTGTTAATTCAAAACTTACCGAAAAGGCACCAGATCTATCTGTGCAAAGTTTGGTAATAATTGACGTTTTAGTATACCACTGGTGATGGCATGAAGCGTAGCATCGGCAAATTCCAAACTGAAAGGTATACCAGATCTATGATGCTGAGACTGGTGAAGAAACAATTGATGCCAGCAAAGACGAGATGCGTAGTTGTGGGAGTCGTTATGCCCCCGGCAAGCTGTTGGGAGATAAAAACTGTTTTCAAGCTTATCGCAGCAGCGGTCATTGTGGCATGTCGAAGTCGGCATGATTGTATGATATGAAATAACCGTATAATCAACGTAATTTACAATTTGACATAAACGTTGGCTTTGAGATGATGAACATCGTGTCGATGACTTCGAAAGATGACGAATCGGTATATTGACCGTGAGCGATTAATAGCGTCGGCTGGAAATGCTGGCGAAGACCTTTTCGTTTCAAACGCACCTGCTGGTGAAACATTGCCGAGCACACCGCTGATTTAATGGCTAGTCAACTGCTTTAACGACTTTGATGGATCGATTCTCGGCGCTGACCTGTCAATCGGCGGGTGAGCAGAAACGTTTTAACGTGGCGAAATGTTCGGTGCAATAACGTTTGGAAAAACACCACCAGCCTCTTCTGCGTAACGGTTCATTCACCTGTCTTTCTTCAGCGATAAAATGCCGGATGAAATGGATTAACGAGCAAGATACTACGGTGACTCACATCATCAAGCATCTCTCCATGTTTTGGTAACCTCTTTTCATCGTCAATGACGAAATAAAGAAGATGATTGGCTGAAATGTCCCAACTGAAGTCTAACCATTGGTCCATTGCGACATTATTTCAGCTTTTGCGGCGGATGAATTTATACTACTGGCGTAAATCTCACTGACTTGGTTATTCCATGTCGAAGAACGCTATGGCAGCAGATCTGTGCTGAAACTGCGGTACGATGATACGACACTCGCGTTCTGGCTTTCATAGGCGATATTATTGCCGGTGGCATCTCCAGACGGTGGTTATACTGGCCCGATGCGATGCCATTTCTGGCGATAGGTGATCATTTGTGGGCGCTCCAGTGAACTTTCGTTGATGTACTAGACACTATAAACGTTAAACAGTCTGGAAGACTTTGTTATTAGGTGTTGCTGAAGTAACTTTATTGGTTTGACCAAAACACCTATGCAACCCGTTCAATACTAATGTCATCGACCGGTATCACGAAACGAAGCAACATCTTGTTATGGTAGTCATACTATTCGCGTAATACCCTACACTGTATTGTCGGCTTCCACAATCTGGACAAACTCTGAGGTTTCGACCTTCGGCAATCTCACCAGCAATGCTGGGCGTTTCATCGAATTGTCGAGATCCGGCGGTCCTTTCTTAACTCAGCATGCAGGCTTATTATGTTTGGTCGAAGCTGTTGTCGAAGCTTCGGTTCCCCGCCATTATTGACGTTTCGATGATATTTGATTCTCCAACGAATCTGGGTATTGATTTGGTCGTCCTCTGTTATCGATACTGTGCGCTGGTCATGCTTTACTACCGGCTCGGCGATCGAAGCGCTATGTTATTCGTCGAACTTTCTAGTTAGTGGATTTGCATCTTGCATGGTTACTGCTACTTGTGTCTATTGACGTCGAGGATCGGTACTTCGCTCTCCGAACTTTCAGAGAACCATCGTGCACCAACGCCGGGCGTCGAGATCACGTCTCGGTCTTACAAGACACTCCATTGAAGTGTGCGTGTCATTTATCTTCGAATGGCTGCATGTTCTGCTCTGATAATCGTGAACTCTATCTGGGAGAATCTTAGGTCGAAGACCGTCGGCACTGGTTATCTGTTGAGCTTTATCGGAGAAATGAATTGTTATCAGCGGTTCTGATATGATTTATTCCTAGGCGATCTTTCGACCGACAAAACACGGTTTTGGCAATGTTGAGTTGAGCTCTGTAATCTGATGACTTTATTATTATTTGTTGTTATTTATCAAGATAATAGTCATCATGCTGGAAGTGTCAGTATTGATAACTTTCCTTTCAGTATTTCGACATCAACGATGGCTGATGTCTGTAATGAACCATGCCATTCGGTAATAACGATTATATGGCTGCATGTTTTGCTGTCGGTAATTAATTACCGAGGTAAGGACAACGGCTTATTATGCTGAAGTTTCAATTAGATACCGGTACGAATTGACACCGAATGAACAAATGTTATGAAATCTGCGAGTATACTAACTGAATGTGTTGCCCAGAGGAACGAATAACTTTACATATTGCAGTGGAGTGTCAAGGTGCAATATATAATGTTGCTAATATGTTGTTTTAACTTCACGGATTTAACGTTGAAACTGTTGTCAATCGTCAAGATAACTGCAGAGGCTGGAATGGTATTTGACATCTGAAACACGAAACGTGAGGTTCTAAGCATGGATGCTTGGTGAAGACCCTGGATATTGAAGTCTGTTTTAATCTCCATTCGCTATTGCATTTTGAAGTACTGCTGTGAACTTGCTTAATGTGCTTTCACCAGGCGTGGCCTTGTCGTATGGCCGCCGAGATTCATCCATCTGGCACGGTTATTAATATTCCCCGTTACTGGCATTAACGTTATTTTTCGATATCGATATTGCGTAATGCGCTCTTCGAAACAATAACGATTTGAAAACAATGATAAATGCATATATGTCGAAATTGGTAATGTTTTTGGGGAGTTGATCAATTGTTGTTATTATTGTTGAAGAACGTAGCGGCGCGTACTGGCTTTCATAAACTGGTTTGTCAATCGTAGTTTATTGATGACGACTTTGTTGTGAACACGGCAAAACGGTGTTAACTTTCGAACAGCGTAATATAAAGAACTTGAGTACGTCTTAATTGGTTGGCTACAATGCTGGATGAAAATCGAACGTCGCCGGAATGGCGTTAATATTGCCGTTGGGCGATTACAACTGGCGGTCAGGATAGATGGCGAACGCGGCGTTCGCCCCGGCACAACTGCCTGGACTATTGCATTCAATTAAAACAAATGACAAATCGGACTTTGAAGGAAGACAACGAGTCACCACTTTACGGCTGGTGTAATCTGATACCTATAATGACTGCATTGATTCTGCCGAGACACGTACTGGCTGATTTTGAACCACGATAACGGAAGAACCGTCGATGAACGTATTGCCGGGTATCGTCTGACTGGGCATGTCGTCGGGCGATATCAACTGGTGCGGCCGTTGCTTGACTGGAAGACATATCGATTCATTGACGAACCATTGTCACAATTTAACGTCGATACGAACCACGTGTTTGCTGCCAACTACATCGAACGAAGGACGGTTTTGATGATGATGAAGTTCGTATTGATGAACTTCATCTCGCCGCCTGCAGATGGGAAATAATTAACGCCCGAACATTCTAGCGACTTATCTAATGGAGCCAGTTCTTTCCGTCGCATATGATAAACGTAAATGGCTTTGTCAATACGCAACCCATCAGCTGTCGGTCGATCTCCTATTTTCAGATCGGTCTATTTCGATTATTAACGCAAGGATCGAATCGATAAACGACTGCGTCAGCGTCGATAATCATATTCCTGTTAACGGAGCGTTCGGCATAACTGCGGGAAGAACACCAGCGGCATCAACAACGATCTGTCAATCGGCACAGTTCTGGCGGTAATAATTGATTAATTTTAGTACTAGCATCGGCATGACGGACACCGACGAATGATGAACTTTGTCGTTCTGGATGACATTATCTGCATGACGCGTTGATTTACGGTTTTCTTAACACGGTGTTATGGCTCTATTATGATACTGAAATCGAGCGAATAAATCTGTGTTTTATTAACTAGTGGTATTAATAATGCATATATTGACATAGTACATTTTGAATTGAACAGTGGGTTTAGCGATAGATGGTGGTATATTTAAACTTCATCGACGTGCGTCATTCGACAATATATTGTACGTATATTAGCGCTGCTGTGCCAACCTTCGGCTGTTTTATGGTCTTTAACCTGGTCTGCGCTGACCCGCTCCGGTTTACGTATGACTTTCTGACGACCATTTTGTTGTGCCCGTGTACCAGCCGAACCGGCTGACGAAGGTAACAATGACATAGCGTCTTTTGATAATGATTCCGGAGATCGAACCATCTGCGGACATCACCATACCGCTAGGTGACTTTGACTGCCCACAATGCTATGTTGGTTTATAAAATATTTTTCTTCATTGTTTCATTAATGGTACCCGATGTTCGATTGCTCCGGAATGACATATCGTCGAAGGAGATCCTTATGTATATTACGATATCGATGTTCAAGTCAACATGCGCTTTGCGGTACCCCACGTAGCTAAACCATGCGTATCGCTTCTTGTTATGCTACGTGCGGCTACCGTGTTGCTATTGGTGAAGTTTAACGAATACGCGATCTCCATTTATCAATCGGTAATTATTGTTTGATAATTGACTTTTGAAAATATTTGTCGTCAGAACCAGAACACGTGGAACGACTGACGATAACGGCAG